>NW_016690495.1:86255-145681 GCF_001604755.1 Lepidothrix coronata | reverse complement strand
CAGCTATTCCCAGCATTGGATTATTCCCAGCACTGGATTATTCCCAGCACTGGACTATTCCCAGCATCAGGCACCACGGCAGAGAGAAATGACGGAGTGATTTGGGAGGGCAGAGGCTTCGCACGTGTCCTGCCCTCCCCCACCAGCGAGAGGAGTGGGTTTGATGGGCGAACCGGGCGAGGGGAATCCATCGAGCAGCCCCTGCTCTGCCCCCATCGTTTTTGGGCTCAGCCCCGGCTGTGCAGCTGCTTAACCCAACTGGTGAGCCCTGCTGGGACAGCCGAGCCCGCGACAACTGCGGGGCTCCCCCGCGGAGGAGCCCGGGAAGAGGAAGACTCGCGGGGAGGAAGGCGCAGAAGAGGAAACTCCGGCCCTCTTAATCTGCTTTTAGGACCACGTGAGCGTTGTGTTTATATATAGCTTAATTAATTATTACACTGCATTTAGCAGGGCGACCTTGGGAGCATCTCTGGGGGCGCAGCGCTGGCGGTGCCGGCGGGGCAGGCGGCCAAGGCGCCGGTGTGTGCCCAGACACCCGCGGCTCCTCCCGCTCGTCCGGCTGTCCGGGCAGCGCCAGCCTGTAATTACCAGCCCTCGGAGCAGACAGCAGCTCCCGGCCCCTCTCGGCTTGCAGCAAACCCACGTTGAAACCCTAACCGGCTATTCCACTTCTGCTCTGGCAAGGCTGATATCTCCCTTCCCTGCTCAACATCCCCCCTATTAGTTATTCCCCTCTGCTTTCTTGCAAATGCCATGCAGACAGCCCAAGGCTCATCAGCTACCAGAGCAGCTCAAGAGGGAAATTAAAAGGGAAAAAAAAAAAAAAGAAAGAAAGAAAAAGAAAGAAGTTACAAGCTTTGTGTTAAGTTGCAGCAAGTTCAGTGCACCGCGCTGGGGAAAAGGATGGGGATGGGTTTTGCTGAGCGTGTCCTGGAGAAGGGGCAGTGCTCGGGCTGCCCTTTGCTGCTCCCTTGGGTCGGTCCAGCCACGGGGAAGCCGGGGCGGGTGCCCGGGGGTGATCACAGACACCCACCACTGCCGCGCTGGTCCCAGGTGAGACCCCGGTGAGCTTCCCCCGTCCCAACGCTCTTGCAGAAGCCCCGGCACTGGGGGACCAGCTCTGACCCGGCACAATTCGCTGACTGTGTCACCAGAGGTGCGCGCAGGGGGTCAGAGCAGAGGCTCAGCGCCTCTGTGAGAGGCACCACGTTCTCTCCAACATGCAGAGACACGGGGCAGAGCAGAGTCACGGCGTCCCGCTGCAATTCAGGTTCAGTAACAGCATTCCCAGCCCCACGTCCAACCCGTGCGCAGCCACTCCGGGACCGAGGGCTGGGACACACCTCCTGTTTACTCCAGCACCTCCTGCCTTCCCTCCAAGCCTAATGCACCTTTAGAAAAACAAACCGAAGGCATGCCAAAGCTGCAGGCCTTGCCAGTTTTTAAACAAATATTTAATAGCTCGGTGAAGCAGCAAAACGCTCTGTGAGTAAGACGCCGGGGTTTCGTCCTCCCCCTAGTGACGGGAGGATCTCCGAGCCCAGCCAGCGCTGCAGCCTCCGGACCCTGCTCTGAATCAAAAATATTAACGCAATTTAACCCCAGAGCAGAGCTTTTCTCACGTTTGATTTTTCTTTTACCGGATCAACAAATTTCTAGAGATCTCCTTCGCTCGCCTGCACTTCACAGACTTTCACGTTTTAAGGCAAGTTTGTGTTCCATGCTCAGAGACACTGTGAGCTCAAGGCTTTAATATAAAGCTTGTCGAGCTGCTTTATTGAAGTTAATCATTGTAATGGATTTTGGCTTCTGTGGGGACACTTTCTGCACTCACAGTCACATGGATACACACCGAGGGCCTGATCCTGGAGCCCTTCCCCTGGTAGAGCTTTGAACTGCATTAAACACGGCCACTTTTGGGGACCTGGTTCTCTCTCTGCCACTGCACACTGCTGAGGACTCGTCTTTTCATCACAGCCAAGTTCCTGTGTGAAAAGTGTGTCTTTTAAAGGGAGCTGGTGTTTTTACTGCAGCCATATTCAGCACTCTCAGACCATGCTTGTGGCAGTGCAGGATCTGGCCTTGAGTTCACCTTCAGGAAGGATCTATAAAATACATACATCCACCTATAATGTTATACATCAGCATATAAAATGAAAGCCTGTGCACAATTCCCACTCTGTTCTGGAAGAGCTGCCTGCTGCACTGCCAGGAACACACACCGGAGGGGAGAGGCTGTGCCAGCTCCAGGGAGAGGTCACAACTGCTCACTTTTATTACAAACCAGCCACTTTGGTGGATTCACAGAAATCCCCAGCAGCACCAGCAGAGAGGACTGGCCAGACGACAGCTCTGGCTTAAGGAATTTTAGCAGCACAAGACTCACAAGAAGGCCAGGATGAGGGAGGACAAACCCCTGCCCCCAGCAGGGTTTAGCAAAGCCAGGCTTTGTGCCCTCTGTACAAGCCACATCGAGGGCAGGATGAGCCACACGTGGCCCTGCACCCCAGACTGGCTGCAAATTAAATTCTGGGTCAGACCTGCTGCCAAATTGAGCCCCGAGTCCCTTGATGCCACTGCTAAGTCACAGCATCCCTCTGTAGAGATGTCCTTCCTCCCTCCCTTTTCTGTAGGGAGTGGAGAAAACTGCAGTGCTGCTGAAGCAGGGTAGTTCCAGGGCGTTCCCGAGGAGGTTAACACAGATGTAAAGCATTTAGCAGAACCTGGCATTATTTTTCTCTAAATAAAGTTCTCCCAGCCACCACATGGCAGGGCACTGTCACGCTCACATATTTTGACAGAAAAAAAAAAGTTAAAAAATGGAATTATTCTTTTACTGGAAATCAGTGTGAGGTCTTCTGCCAGCAGCACTTGTACACCTATTTTCCTCTAACATTCTCATCAACATCTTCTAAAGCCCCAAACTCCCAAGTTTCTGATCCTCTCAGAGTGACTCCTGTGGCCACAGAGCCAGGAGGAAAGGTTGGGCAGCCAAGCAAGGCCTGTCACAGCTCCTACAAGCCCCTCCTCACCTCCCAGTACGAGAGCACCCCGTGTTACATCATCATCACCGAGTCCATTTTCCTCCTCGGTCTTCAGAGTGTGGCACCAGGGAGGGTTGCCTCCTTCCTGTCACTTTTATGAATGAACTAAGGTCCACTGCAAACACAGCTGAGGAGCCTTTACCATTCCCAGGTGGAGAGATGCTCAAGACAGAGGGACTTTCACTTCTGCCTCTTGTCTGACACCCAACAGGATGTGATGCCCTTCCTGACTTGTCTCTGGGCACCTTGCAGCCACCTCCAGACTGGGAGCAACTTCCTGATGGCAAAGTTATACCACCAGTAAACCCCTGTCCCAAATTACCCCCACCCTTCCCTCTGAGCCTGCTGATAATCAATATGTTTCATCACAGGACTCCTTGTTTCCATTAGGAAAGCCAGGATAAGGTCCATTTACTCTCTTGCCCTCTGGCTGCCGCTGGGCCGAGCGCCTTTAAAAAGCACACGGTGCTTCTCTGAGCTAATTAAACACACAGAGAGCTGCTGAAAGCCCTGGAATTGCCATGGCGTGGGCAAGCCCCGGTACAGTCATCAGCAGCAAGTCAGGACCCAGCACAGCTCTTAGTCATCTCACACAAACCAAGGGAGAAGCCTCTGCTCCAGCCCCTCCTCACGCACCGCACGGTGACAACAGGTAGCAGCCGATAGCCCCTGACCCCCTAATTACAGCACTGAAACCATGTGCCCTGCTATTTGTTGTTCTTTGAGCCCATATGTCACCCATCCCACACAGCCCTGGCCCATTCATTATCCCCTGAACCCATTGATCACCCACGGTCACACCACCAGGAGACACGAATCTCACACTGAACAATCACTAAATTAGACTTCTTCCTACTTAGGATGGATTAATAGCCCCAAACTCAGGCTCGAGTGAGCAGAGCAGCTCAGTAAGAGAGGCCTGAAGGTAGGACAATCCCATCATCAGGCAGCTTGGAAATACAGCTCCAAAGAATGGTGCTTTGGGTAGGGTTTTTATAGCCACCGCACCCGGGGCTTGCTGGATGCTTTTGAAAACAAAGCCTTGACTAGAAGTGCCTTGAGATATCCATAGCTTGGTGTGTGTTACAGACATCTGCCATGGCCCACTTGAAAAGAAAAAAAAAAAAGAAATCATAAATCCCAAACCCAGAGCCGAGCCCGTGGGTTTTCATTCCCATCGTTTTCATGCCAAGGAGCACAGCGCTCCCCGGCAGGGCCGGGCTAACACGATTAGCCAGGCAGATCCACCACCCGCATCCGTCACCCCCAACGCTTGGGCAACTTTGAAAAGTTCAGCAGCTCGACAGGTGAGGCCATGAAACCCGAGCAGGGCAGACAATGTCGTCCCCCCCCCCAGCGTCGTGCTGGGAAGAACTTGTCACGTGCGTCATATCGGGCAACATGCTTGAAACAGAGCAGTGCACTGAAACCCCAGCAACACGAATAATCTTTGCCATCTGTTTGAACAACTCAACCCTCCTCAGATCTGAAGGAATGATCCCATGCAAACACAAGGGCCTTGCTGACTGATTTTAGCAGCCCAGCCCTTCTTTTTTGGGGCCATTTTCTTCCTGACGTCGCCCAGCGGTTGAGACGCATCGTGGGGAGCCATTCAGTGGCCAAGGGGGCACTGAGTTCTGTGTAGGTTTGGAGGGGACCACTAAAAGTCCCCACTCGCTTAAGCACAACACAGTGCAAGGCCAATAGTTGATTTTTATTTTTTTTTTTTTTTTTTACATCAAGAAAACAAAAATCTCAAAGGCGAAGTTGTTCGGCAAAACCATCCCAGAGAACGCAACTGTCCTTTAGGACACGCTCGTTCCAGCCCAGCGCAGCTCACGGGAATGCACTGGAGGAACTGGTCTTTGCTCAGATGCTGTCATTTGCACCCAAAGTCCAGCTGGGAGAAACAGGGCTGTTCCCAAACTTCCTGGGGCCAGCTAAGCTTGTGACACTCAGCGGAAACCAACACGTTGAGTTTTGCAAGCACCCGGCTGTGCCCGCGCTCCGGGTCCGTGTCCCGCCGGGAAGCGAAGTGGCAGTGGCAATTAAACAGCAGGGATTAAACCCTCCCCAAAGTTGAGATTATAGAGACTGACCAAACACTAGGGCCAAACCCTGCCTTGCTCAAGATTTAGCACAGCAAGGCTTTCACCCTCAATTTTAACCATCATTTCCTGACTCTTCCCTTGCTCACGGCCTGGCCCCTTGCGAGCAGCAGCTCACACTACTACACTGTCCTTGGGGAAAAAAGGGAGGTTCCCAGGGAAAAGTAAAAAATAAGGAAGTTTCTTCTGATTCAGGAGGTGCTGTGAAGCAGCTCTTTGCACATTAAGGTCCCCAGTGTCATTTAGGTGATTTGGAAGCCTGAGAAAGGCACGTTTGAAGCAGTTTATCGCACACCACCAGACCTCGGGGCCTGATCCTGCTGACCCAAACCACCCAGTCTCACTAAGGAGAATGAACTAAGGCAACTTAGCAAGAGCAGAAAGACAAAGCACCAGTACTTTAAGAATTTTCCATGGAAAAAAAAAAGAAGGAAAAAGGAAAAGAGGTCTCCTTGCTGCACTGCTAGAGGCAGAGGAGCTCGGTCTAGCCGTGGTGTCGTGGTTACAGCCCGCACAGCCACGGCACAGGGGTTCCAGCAGAGAGCTACAGACTCGAAATATAAATCAGTGATGGTGAGTAGGGCTGGGAACGCCCAGCCCAAGGCAGGAGAGACTGGGTATTACAGCCCACTAGGCTGAAATTAATAATAAAAAAAGAAAAATCACCAAGCGTGTAACACGAGTGACACGATCTCTTTCTTACATTAGTTACAGGACAACAGGCTTTCAGGTCCCAAGGACATTTCAAACTGCATCACTGTTGAATGAATTAAAGAAAATAATAAAAGAAATTCAACAATTGATTTTCTAGGCTTGCAAGAAACATTTTTTCTCCCCCACCAACCCCTACAGTAAACCCAAAAGAGAACAACGACGTCCCCACAGGCTGCTCAGCCGGGCAGTCAGACACATAGCTCAGAATCCCTTACTGCTCCAAAGAGGGAACTTCTCTACTGTCCAAAAATTCCAGACGCTGCTTAAAATTTATTTGCAATGTGGCTGGATCCCGTTTCTCCTCTGTCATGGTACATATTTTCACTTGAGGCAGTTAAAACATTACTGGGTGCAAACTCCACAGTGTGCGGACAGAAGTTATTTTCACTAAATTTTAGTTATCTCACTATTGAAAAGAACAATGTAATTTTCCCCCTCTTTTCCCTCTGCTTTTCAGGAATGGATGGTCAGCACCACTTCATGCTGTTTTGCCTTCCACACAAAGGAAATAAACCAACAGATTTCATTTCACTTGACAGAAAATGGAGCAAGGAAAAACTTTGCGTTCCCGCCTCCAGAAGTTATTTTCTATAGATGAAAACTTGAGACAGAGATCAGTGGTTAACACAAACATGATTAATTGCAAATATTCCCAAAAATAAGAATTCATCAAGCTAAATAAGCAAATTGTGATGCCTTATGCATCTTGGGAATCTGAAAAAGCAGATTTTGGATGGCAGGAACAACTTAAATAAACAAACAAAAACTCCTAATGGATATGATCAAATTTAGCCAGTTGACTAAAATACACTTTTAATGAGATGGGGGTCAAAAACTGGTCAAAAATCTTTATAATTTCAAAGGCAGGCAATTGGATTTACACTGAACACACAGGGTGCTGAGGACACAGTGACTCCCCCAGTTCCAAAGTTCAGTTGATTTGTGCAAAAGTATCTGAAAAACAGAGGCGAGGCTTGCCCAGCTCACTGTGGGACACTGGCACCACCGAAATTCTATGGCACCTTTAATACAATTTTATTGGGCCATCAACAAGAAAATACAAACACATCTCCTTATTGACATTAAGATAATAAATAAAAGCCTCATTAGGGCTGGGAGAAATAAGCGTGTTCTTGAGGAGGGCTGAGAAGCCACGAAGCCACTGAATTCAGTGGGAGTTCGGAGTTACTACTAGACAGGAACTGATTTTTAAATGCCAAAATTTATAGGAACAAACTCCTGCATCTAATTCTAATTGAGTTAGAAATAATGCACAATATATAACAACTTTGTTGTTTTCATCCTCCCCCGTGTATTTTGCGTTGTTTAGTCCCCCCTGATCGACCCTGGTCCCTGTCCCAGAGACAGCCAGACATGCTGCCGTCCTGGGGTGAATCACACTCCAGTGATTTCAAGACTTTCAGCATCACTTGCACTGGCTGCTTGGGAATATCATCATTTAGATCCCAAGATTTGCTGTATTTCAGCTAAAACAGCAAAAATGCTATCGAGAAACTGCAATGTGTTTGCAGGGATAGGGCCCACTCCGCTTAAAATTCAGCGGCTGAGAAGAGGAAACTTTAAGAAGTTAAAACAACTTTGATACCTGTTGTCCAAATTTAAAAATAATGTGTATCCTTTAAATATTGACTTTTGCCCACTGCCTCTGGGATAACAGATGAATGTGATCATAAGCATTATTCTCTCCTTCTCCCCTTCCACCTCTTACTTGTAAAAGATTAATCAACCATTTTATGGTCTAATTTAGGTGCCTAATTAAAAACAGAGTTCAACACGTACAACACCATTTTGCTAATAAATCCTGACAGGTCTTCTGGTCTGTTATATGCAAGTTCTCCTTCAAAACGCGAGATTATCACTTTTTTAAACCCAACTGGATTTATAAGGGTTTCATCTGGGTCGCTGTGGGACCACGCGCTGCATCCTCCACCAAACTGACAGAATTTCCTAAAACGAAAACAGCTTTCAAAAATGACTTCCTCCTCGCCAGATCTTATCCTGCACTCATTTCACTAACTGCTGAGGGATGGCAACATTGAAAAAAGAGACATAAAGCTAATCGGACTTGCCGGGTGGGAGTTTCAAGACTACAAAGAGGTTACAATTCGCAACTTCACAGCTCCCATCTGGCTTCAAAGTTTCCATCTCTGCTCCTTTAGCATTCCTGTAAACACTCAGTAGAAAGACATATTCAAAATATTCCCGATAAAGGAACTTCAATCGGAAAGGGGATGAAAAGACACCGAAAGGCGGCTCGTCCCGCGCTCCGTGTCCGACAGCGCTTCTCCTCCGCACCCGCCGCCTCCCGCTCCGCCGGGCCCATCCGCACACGGACACCCCGCACGGGGCTGCTCCTCGCCAAACCACTTGGAACGGCGTCCATCCTTGCAGGATGCGAGCCAGGAATTTATAATTTTGTCCCAGTCCAAAGGGTTCGTCCCGTCCCCGACGCGCCCGTTCCCCCCCGCAGCCGCAGCCCCGCGCCGGGCGGGCGATCGCGACCCCGGGCGATCGATCCAGAGATGATTGCGGGGTAGGAGAAAGTTAACGGAGACGGAGCGCGGGGAGGGAGCGAGGAAGTTTTATCTGGAACGCGGAGCTGCCGCCTGCCAGTCCCGGCTGCTTCTGCGCTCCCGGGACGGGTCAAAAACCCTCCAAACGCCTTAAAAAAATCCCCAAGCGTGTCAATGCCCTCCAAACTGGTAAAAGAAAACCCCAAAACAACAAAAATAAAATAAAAAAAACCCAAACAGGTCAACCTCCATCCCAACGGGTAAAAAAAACCCCAAACGGGTCAACCCCCCCCAAATCTGCGGTCGCCCTCTGGCCCGTGCCTGCGCGGGGGACACATCACTCATCCCTCAGCAACACCCCGAGCTGGAAGAAAAATAACCGCTCCAGCAAAAGCCCCCGGCAGCACAGCGGAATAAGAGCGTTTAAGAATATTAAATTGATATTTAACCTTCATATAAGAATCAAACACGGTTTGGATCGCTTCAAGCCCGCCGCCGCCTGGGCTAACGGGGAGCGCAAGCTGCGCGCTGGGTTGATTATATTTTTGAGGGGTTGATTATATTTTTGAGGGGTTGTTTTTTTCTGGGGGTGGTGGGCATTGAGCGGACTCGGCCCCGGGCGCTCCCCGAGCCGCTCCGGAGCCCGCACTCCCGCACCGGGGCGGCCAGGGCGGGACAGGGGGACCCCCCGCACCCCCGTCCCGTACCTGTACCAGGCGAGTCCCCGCTCGTAGTTGCGGTCGAAGAAGTGGGGCTCCGCGCCCACGGCGCGCACGTCGGGGTGCACCCGCAGGAACTCCAGCAGCGCCCGTGTCCCCCCTTTCTTGACGCCGATGATGATGGCCTGCGGCAGCCGCTTGGTGCCGGAGCCGTTGAAGAAGCTGGAGATGGGGCTGGCGGCGTCGGGCGCTGCCCGCTGCTCCTCCAGGCTGCTCTCCTCGCCCGGCTCCCCCGGCGGGGCGGCGCGGGGCGGCGCGGGAGAGCCGCGGGCCGCCAGCCCGGCGCAGGAGCCGGCGCACGAGTAGAACATGTAGAGCCAGAGGAAGAGCATGATGAAGAGCAGCAGCAGCCTCCGCCTCAGCGGCGGCAGCGCGACGGGGACATCGAGGCAGCGGTTCAGGCGCTGCCCCATGTGCCCGCGGGCGCGCCGGGATGCATGGCTGGAGCCCGGCCGGCTCGGCTCGGCTCTGCCCGGCGCCTCATGGGCACCCGCGGGGGCTCAGCACGGCCCCATCGGTCTCTCGCCGTGTGCCCGGCGCTGCCGCCCGCCCAGCGCCGCTCCCGCCGCCGGCAGCGCAGCAAAGGCAGCGGCGGGGCGGGACACGGCGGCGGGGACGGGCGGAGCCCGCAGCCTATCACAGACACACGCCGGTGCATAATGAGACGGGGAGGGGAGAAGCGGGAGGAGGGATGAACTCATTGGTTGATGGCGCGGGGAGGGATCGCACCGTCGGGGCGGTTCGCTCGCCCGCCGCCGTCCCGGAGCTGCCACTGGGTCCGCACGGGGTGAATCCCGCCGAGGGCTGTGTGCTGTACATTCCCCGCTCTCTGTCCCCCCAGGGCTGCAGGGAATCGCCAGCTGGGGCGTCACGGTGTTGGCGGCAACTCAGTCACTTTTTCCTCCTCCTTATTCCCAATATACTGGGATAATAAGGTCGCCGGGGAGACCCTGTTGCCGCCTTTCAGCACCTAAGGGAAGTGGGGGAAAACTTCTTGGCAGAGACAAGGGATAATATTTTTAAACTGACAGAGGGCAGAATAGACATCAGGAAGAAATTTTTTACAATGAGGTGCTCGAACATTGCCCAGAGAAGCTGTGGATGCCCTGGAAGTTTTCAGAGCCAGGCTGGAAAGGGCACGGAGTAACCTGGTTTTGTTGAAGGTGTCCCTGCCCACGGCAGGGATTGCCATTGATGGCATTTGAGGTCCCTCCCAACCCGAACCATTCTGTGATTCAGTGTTTTACCCACTCTTTTGATGAGTTGCTTTTTCAAGGAGGAGAAATAAAGATTGAGGGGAAATAAAGGAAAATAAGATAAATAAGACCCTGAGAAGTGTATGACTTCTCTAAAAGCTGCTCAGTGGGTTAACACAGAGCTTGGGCCACCAGCTCTGGTGTCACTGGCCCCAGTCCTTCCCAGGACCAGGTATTTGCGAAGCAGATTTTGGGATGACGCAAGGAGAACTTTTGTACTTCAGCTGCAGAGTCAACAGCAAACAGTTCCAAAGAATCCCTCTGCTGTGAGAGAAAATAGACAGCACTGCTGGGCTCTCTGTGGTGTGAAGGGTGATCCCAACCAAGCAGAGCCGAAGTGCAGGGACAGGAGGAATTGCTTCCCAGTTTCCCTGTGTGTGCTGGCAGAGCTGTGCCAGCTGGCCCAGACGGGTAATTGTGAAGGGAATTAAAGAGGACAGTTCCAGGCAATGCATGAATCACAGCTGTGGGCAGCAACCCTTCCACGGGTGACACAGGCTGCCTCTCCTGCCCCCAGGTTTCTTCACCTCTGCACTCAATGTTTTGTGCAATTCCAAACACAAAACCTGCAGCTTCCACGCACAGGTTGCTCCACTGCACATTCCTACGCCTATGAACTAAGAGGGAAACCCTTCAGATGGAATAATTCCCCTTGTTCCTTACATCCACCAGCACCAGCCAGGGTAACATCAACAAAATGTCACGGAAAGTTTGGTTTAAGCCTTTAATATATGTCAGCTGTAGCTTGTAAAAGTTGGATTGGCTTTTTAAGAAAAATAGCCCCAAGATAGGTTTTACTGTAATTGTATCTTCAACAGTTGGACGTCAGGAGTTTTTTCCCCAGGAATGGCAAGTCAGTGATCAGAAACAGCATCCAAGGAAAGGTAGATCAGGAGGAGGGCTGAGCTCACCCTGGAGCAGGGGGGGTGGGTGAGGGAGGTTTTGACAAGCAGGTTGGGAAACAGTTGTGGTTCCATCCTCCAGACTGACCCACTGCCTCCAGGGGGAACCCACAGGCTGCTGGGCAGGGCACAGGTCTCCTCTGTATCTACTGCCACATTGAGAGAGGGCTCCAGCCAGGCCCAGCACCTACTCTTGGCTCCCAAAATTCATTTAACATCCCACATCAGCAGCTGTGGCAGGAGAACGTGTGCACAAACCTCCTGAAGAAACAGGGTTAGAAGGGAAGGGGAACAGAAATGCACAGCTGGGTTTGCTCTGTGCCCTGCAATCATAAGAGTGGCTGTCCTGCTGGTTGGCTGGTTAATCAATAACTAATTGAGCTGCATCGGTACAGTCTCCAGATCCTATTTCTTGATGACTGATTGATTGATTGATTACACAGACAGCACTGGGAAAGGGCAGCTCCTGACCAAGGGGTCATGGTGGCACTTAGTGGAGCACTGCTGAGGTGGGCCTGGAGGGTGCTCAGCTCTGCAAAACACACTTGTTCCATCAGGGCAGAAAGCAGAGAACCCAGAACACCTTCAGTCAGAGAAGATGGTTGCCAGAGAAGCTGTGGCTGCCCCATCCCTGCAAGTGTCCAAGACTGGGTTGGATGAGACTTGCAGCAACCTGGGACAGTGGAAGGTGTCCCTGCCCATGGCAGGGGTTGGGATGAGATGAGCTTTGAGGTCCCTTCCAACCCAAACCATTCCGTGATTCTGTGATCAAATCCCCAGCAAGACAGAGGAAGGGGCAGCTCTGTGGCCTCACCTCACCTCACCAAAACCCACCCTTGCAGCCATGTGCTTTCCAGCATTTTTTGGAGTCGGACACGAGGCAGGAATTCCCAGTGCTGATCCTGTCCTGCTGGCCTGATGCTGAGTTCTACCTGGTTGCTTTTTCTCTTCCCAGCTAGAAAATCCAAATGTTTGAAGGACAAAGACTTCACACACAACTCTTTAAAGATCTGCAGGAACCTGTCCTGCTGGGGTGACAAACAGGAGCAAGTACCCAAAAATCAAGCCAGGGTGCTGTTGGTCCCAATCCAGACAGGATGCAGTTTTCTTACCATGGTCATAGCTGTGTTTGAAGAAAACTAATGTGCCATTTCATGGTGTTAATCAAGTGGTTGATCATGGGAAAAGGAAGCAATCTGGAGTGTGTAACCCTGCAGTGACCTGGTCAGAGAGGAGGTGACCAGCCAACACCACCTCTTTTTGGGGAACATACAGCACCCAGCACACTGAGATGTAGGGCTTTGGTGTGGGGCTTCTGGAGGTTTTCACGTGTCCTCTTCCATCCACATGTGTCTATAATGGGGTTTTGTCCTTATTGCAGCACCCTGAGATGTTCCTCAGTCATGAGTCCATGTCCCAGCCCTTGCCCCCTTGCAGGGTCCCATGGAGAGAGGTCCTGCACTTCTTTATTCCACTTCTTCTCCCCTAAGAAGTCTGTGGTGCTGACCCCTCCCCTCCTCTCTGCCATGAATGCCCTTTGCAGTGCACCCCGTGCTATTCCAGAGCAGAGGGGAGCTGAGGATTGCTGATGGATAAATCTGGTGTGTCTGTCAGCAGCCTCCTCTCCATCCCTGCCCACATCTGCTCATATTGATGCCACAACAGTGAGGTGAGAGCTGGGGGGGAAAGGGCCCAGGGCATTTGGGACTTTGTCCTGAAAAACACATGTATGTTAGACCACGGGGGCACAGCTTGCAGGGAGTGTTCTGTGGGTCAGGGCTGCTGGACCAGCAGCCAGTGACCATCCCAAATAGTGGGGCTGGGCCACCCCAGGGGTGACAGGCCCTGGGACTCAAAACAGCTCAGCCACGGGCAAGACAAGTGCCCAGGGCTTTATGCAACCCCTTTGCACCCAAGCCCAAGTGCCACATACACTGCCCAAGAGCCTTCAAGAGGCTCTGTAACCCCACCAGCACCCAGGGACACCCCAGGGTCACCCCAGGCACGTCCCAGGGACGTCATTGCCTCCTGCAGTGTCCTGGTGCTGTGTCCCAGGCGTGCTCCCTCCGGGGCCCTGGGCAGCACCACTGTGCAGATGTAAGAGGAGATCTTGTTTCTCTCAACCTGAAACCATTTCCTTTCCCCCACTGCCCTCCCTCCCCTCGCTCCCTAATTCGTCCCTGGGGTTTTAATATCTATTTCTCCAAGTGCCACGGGCCAAATTTACTGCTCACATAACTGCCCCGACTTCAATGGAGAAGAGCGCTTAGGGTGCTCGGAGGAGGCGTAAGTAGGAGTGATGTGATGGAATTGAGTAAAGGAAAATATAGTCTGACTGTCAAGAAGAGTTTCCTACCAGTGAAATCTATAGACTGTGGAAGTTTCCCATGGGAACAAGCAGAAACCAAGTTGCTGAAGTCATTTTAAACCAGCACAAGAGAATAGGAAATCAGGCCAGTGACTGGCCAGAAGGAAAGGAGAGATGACATAATGCTACTTCTCCTTCTCTAATTTCTGTGGCTGCATTGCTTTGTCCGTGGAATTATTTTAACGCAACTGGATTCCTCCTTGTGTTCTGGGTGACGTGAAGGCTCTTGCTGCTTCTGGAGAGGTTTCAACTCCTCTGCTAAATTCTGTCCTGGATTAAAGCAATACCCACTGCAGCCCCTGTTGACCCTTCTCTTATTCCTGCTGCTTGCAAACCTCTTCTGGGATCTTGTCAGGCTTCTTCCCTGACTTACCTGAGCCTCTGGATCCAGTTCTCTATTTATTGAGCTGTACAGAATGAACCAACCCCTGGGAATAGTGTCAGGGCTCCCCAGGCCAACAATGCCATGTGGGGCTGTGGAAGGTACCAGACACAGAGCTGTTACCCTGGAGAGAGCCCAGGGATGGACATCTCCCTGCTTTCGGGGATCCTTCAGGTAGATTCCTGCTAAGTCACCTGCTGGAAAATCACAAAGGAATGATTTTCATCATTATATATTTCCATCCTTCAGGTAGATTCCTGCTAAGTCACCTGCTGGAAAATCACAAAGGAATGATTTTCATCATTATATAT
Organism: Lepidothrix coronata; assembly: GCF_001604755.1. Taxonomy (NCBI): domain Eukaryota; kingdom Metazoa; phylum Chordata; class Aves; order Passeriformes; family Pipridae; genus Lepidothrix; species Lepidothrix coronata. The sequence goes on along the minus strand of NW_016690495.1, from coordinate 131,343 downwards.
TTCCATCATTATATATTTCCATCATAAAGGAATGATTTTCATCAAGGCCCACAGGGAACCGCTGCTTTCCCTGGTGACTCCTGCCTCTGGTGACTCCTGCCTGCCCTGTTTGGGCTCTGTGGATGACACCAGGGCTGCAGATGCAGTGGCCATGCCCTGCTACCACCCGATGGCTTTGGCAACCTCTTGCCCATGGAACTTCCTAATGTATTTTCAAATGACTTCACATTCGCTCACCGTCTCAGCATTAGCAGCTTCAAGCTCGCTGTGAGCAACCTCCTACCTCGCACAGTTCCCAGATAATTACAGATTAGAACCGGCTAATTTTTATTTTTGTAAAGCTGTCAGAGATCTATGTTTGTTATTATTGTCTCCTAGGTTGCCAGTTGCATAAATACATATGTAAAACCCCCTTTGATCTCTAAGTATAATGACACAGATTTATCAAATGTTTGCCTTTTTCTGTCTCTTTGAAAAGGCTGATTTATGGAGTGCAGTCCCTACCTCCCTTCCTCTCTTGAAATATGAAGTGTTTGTGAGCAGCCAAGGTAATATTTAATATCCTGCCAAGAATCCTTTGCACTTCCTAACAAATGAACTACAACCTAACCAAATGGTTCACATCTGTTTAGCCTCTTCTCCTTTTTAACTAAACAAATTAGCATTAGAATACCTGGGAGGCACACAAAGTCCCTTTCTAGATGACAGAACACAGACAATTATTAGCAAGGGGAGTAACTGTACTGAAAGGAGCAGGCCTGGACCCAGCAGATGTTTTCACATCTCCTGTAGTGTCCATGAATGACCCGCAGCGCAGCGGACACGCTGCCACGGCCTTTTGAAGTGGGTGAGGAGTCCATTCACAGTCCCCTTCTGAATGAAATTAGAGGCAGTGGCCCCAGTGAGTTAAGTGTTCCATTTAAACCACTTCCAGCAAAGATATGTTTTGTTGTGGGGGAGTTTCCCCCCCCCATAAATGGCTAAAACAAAGAGCACCGCCCCACTCCTCCCCGCCCACGGGCTCAGGATGCTCAGGAGGCAACAACCCTGGGTTTATTTCTGGTTTCCCCAGTGGTTTCTCATCCCAAGAGCATCATCAATCCACCCATCCTCATCGCCCTCCCTCTCTGGGAAACAAGGTGTGAGGGGTTATTCGGGTTTTAGGAGAATCACGAGGCGCGAACAAACATCTGCAAAGCACGGTTTGGATTATTGCAGGCTCCCTCAGTCTGCACATGGGCAATTACAAACTCACACCCCTCCGACCACGAGGGGCCTTTCAAGCACCCCTGTTCCCGCTGGGGTCCCAAACACCTTTAAATCAGAGGTTCAGGAGGGGCTCTGGGGCGGGACGGGACGGGACGGGGCGAGACGGGCTCTGCTCGGAGCGCTCGGTTAATTGGATTCATCGCTGGAGGAGGGAGCCAAAGGAAACACGTGTTTTATTAGGGCTAACACTTAGCTTTTATTGTAAATGTTTTGAAAAAGAAAACACTCCAAAGCTTCACAGAGATACTGCTATTAATACATCATCCGAATAACAAGTGATTAAAACCAACAACAGCTACTATGAAAATGTGGCTTTGTAGCCCCGGACCGCATGGGACGCAGCCGGGAAAATCATTATGAACACACCAGCGGGGTGCAATTATAAATAAAAACAGCTCTGTAAAGGCTACAAAAGCAGCAATAATCAGTCCGGTCTGTGGTTTAGTGAGGGCTACAGACATTACGGAAGGTGCTATTTATTACCAGAGCCAGGGACACCGCTGGCTGAAGGGGTGCAACTTCAGGAGGAGTCAACAGAGGGAGTTCCCGGCCACCGCGGCCAAGCGAGGCACAGCCCGCACATCCCGCCAGCCGCCCGGAGCGCTCCGTGTTCGTCTGTCCGTCCGTCCGTCCAGCACGGCCTTCCCGCAGTCCCCACCACAAACAAGGATGGAAGGGGCTGGCGGCGCTGGACGGGTTCGACGGCTCCGAGCTGCGGGGTCAGACGGTGTCTCTGGCACAGGCACGGCTCCAAGGACGGACCCAGCAAGGCTGAGCCCCGCAGGTACCTCGTACAGCTGCGCTTCTTCCAGCGGGGTGGCTCCTCATGGCACCCACGGGCACCTCAGAACACCCTCACGGAGCAATCCCTGCGGGAAACCCAGCGCTGCTGCTCCTGGTGGGAGCGTGGGATGCAGATGTTGGGTGACTCCTGTGGATCACACCCCCCGGGCATCAGTGACAGCACAGAGGACAGACCCCAAACCAGAAGGGTTTGTCATCTCTTGGCAGCCCTGGAGACACTGCTCGGCCTGGGGACAGAGCTGTGGGGGAGGAGCAGAGGACAGAGACACCACGGGAACATCTGTCTGCAGATGCTTCCTCTGCACTCTTCCCACGGCTCATTTTTGAGGCGAGAAGGGTTAATCAGCCCCACTCCCAATGTATTCCCAGCTCCTGCCAGTCCCTGCTCCCGTGAAAGCCAACGCAATGTGTGTAAGGAGCAGGTCAGGAGCATCAGAGTGGGGAGAAGACATCTAAGCAATATCCCTCTCTCTGCTGCTAACTCCGGTGACTACGTGGCCCTGGGCATCCCGTTTGTCCCCGGCATCCCTCGGTGTCCCTGCGGTGTTGCTGGGAGTGACTCAGTGCGGGGATGGCCAAGAGCGTCGCTCACCCAGCCCCTGGCGGCTCCGCACTGCGAGAGTCCCTGCGAACCTCGGAGCTCAGCTGATAAACTCGGGCTGTTCCCTTCCCCGCTCTGGATGCCGTCCAGCAGCTCCCCTGGAAGCACGGCGGAAACACCTTAATCACCTCGTTTGCATCTCCGTTTCAAGTTTAATTTGATACAGTGCCTCCTCTCCCCGGAAAAAAAAAAAAAGTAATAAAAAAATCCCAAACATCTCCCAGACGCACAAATCTTGATTTCCCCCCTTGCTCAGAAAACAAAAGGCAGATCCCTGTGCCAGACACTTCCTTGCAAATGAGCTTTGAGTGCCGTGTGTGTCTGCATCCTGCACTTTTAGAAGGGTCAGTGGTGGAGCCCGTCCTGCCTGGCTGGGAGCTCTGTGCTCCCCTGGCACCAGTCTGGTCTCTCCCCACCCCACCTGCAGGGATGCCTCCTCCCTTCTTCCCACTTCTTGCTTTTTGGATGAGCAAGATGGGCAAGATGTGCCCAGGGGTCCCAGTCAGGGACAGGTTGGTCAGTGTGGGAGATCAGATCCCTGCTGTTCCCAATCAGCCAGGGAAATTCCTCAAAATTTTTGTTTCTCTTGAAGAACAGACAGTCCAGTTACAGCTGCAGTTCCAAGGGGCACAGGCAATGCATGTTATAGCACATATTCCATGAAAAAAGGTATCAAAGGGAAGCTGTAGTTAAAACAGAACGTGTTAAAAAGGAGAGCAGGGGGCAGAGAGGACCTTGGGATGTGCCTGGGACAGTGAAACCAGGGGAAAAGCCATAACCACTGAACTGGCCCCAGTCCCTGGGGCACTTTGGAGACACATAGAAACCTTTGGGTACCACACTCTGCCTCACTCGATGGGCAGGACTGAAGAAGGGCTCCTGGAAAAATGGGAAAACAGGTATGGATGTAGGGCAATGGTTCCAGCAGTAGTGGTGAGGGCCAGGCACCCTCCTTTCTAGCACCTCTTTTCAGTCCTTGTGCTCCCCCAAAGCACAGGAACTGTGACAGCAGCTCCTCACCAGCTCCTTGGGATGGTCCAGGACCACCACACTCAGAGCATCTCTTTGGAGGTGTCAGGAATTTGGGAGCTGTGACCTTTCAGGGACTGGGGTAACACCCAGTACCTTCCCAGAACGGATGAATGCACCAACCTGAGCCCACTGCCAAACCCTCAGTTCTCGCTCCAAGGCCTGGGGGTGCCAGAACTGGTTGGGAGCAGGAGGAAAAACATCTCCACATTGTGGGAAAACAGCTCGTTCTGCCAACCCTGCTCTGTGAAACAGTTGAACTGTGCCTTTTTGAAACACTGGAAACTAAATCCCAGCCTGAGGCACCGGCCCAGGCTGGAAAATCTTCAGTGCAAACAGTTAAAGTCTGGAAGCAGAAAAGCAGAGGTGACAGGCAGTGTGTGAGGTGGAGCTGATGAGAGGTGCTCCTGCCAGCTCTTTGAAACACAGGTTACTCTGCCAGTGCTTTAAATGGCTTTGGGACACCCTGCACATGCCCTGCTCAACAGGACTCCTTTCCTTTGAGTCAGGGAGAACGTGACCAGTGGAAGCCACAAAGATGATTAAGGGACTGCAGCATCTCTCTGATGAGGAGAGACTGCAGGAGCTGGGCCTGGTTAGCCTGGAGAAGAGAAGACTGAGAGGGGATCTCATCAATCCACACAAACATCTCCGAGGTGGGTGTCAGGGGATGGTGCCAGACTCTTGTCAGTGGTGCCCAGTGACAGGACAAGGACCAATGGCCATAAACTAAGACACAGCAAGTTCTACCTCAACGTGAGGAAGAACTTCTTCCCACAGATGGTGGCAGAGCACTGGAGCAGCTTCCCAGAGAGGGCCTTGAGTCTCCCTCTCTGGAGACATTCCAACCCCACCTGGACATGTTCCTGTGTCACCTGCTCCAGGTGACCCTGCGTGGGGAGGGGGTTGGACTGGAGGATCCCCAGAGATCCCTTCCAGCCCTGACTATTCTGTGCTTCTGTGAACAGAAGGGTCTGGAAAGCAGCTCCAAGGCTTGCTAGACCTCATGTCAAAGCCCTAGAAACCTGTAGCACATTTGTTTCAGAGGGGACTAAAACACATCGAGGGAACCACCCAGCAAGGCCCCGTCTGAGGGATCTCACAGAGGAGTGTCCTCACCAGTGACACTTCTGACCTCACCACTCAGCTGTCACCTCTGACTCCAAACTAACACCACTGTTAGGGAGATGATGAACATTAGAACCAGAGTCTGACTTGTCTTGGGCAGGGCCAAGTGCTGCACATGCACCCACAGGGGCCAAGCCCTGCCCTGCAGCACTGACCTTGCCAGGACTGCAAGAAGAAATAGCAGCTCCAAGAGGCAAAACAACCAACTCAAGGTCCCACGGGCAGCACAAGTGGCATCCTGCATCCCATGAGCCCTTGACTGGGCTGGCTTTTTGCCTGGTTAAGAAATTCCATGACTAGAAATGCCACTGGGGACAGCCTGTCTAGTATTACCACCTCCAGCAGAGCTGCTCGGGAGGAAAACAGTGCTGATATCTCTGTTTTAATAGCCAAGTGTTCTGTAGACAGCCTGCATTTCCAAGGAAGAGGGAATATCTAATCACCTCTGGAGAGCAACCAGGACAACATGCTTTCTATCTGTAATGATAATGATTTCTAATAGTATCACTCTTGTTTCCATTCCTGCTCTCCTGGGATCGCTCGGAACTGAAAAGGACGTGTGTGTTTTGTGTAAGCCTTGAAGTGCTGTGGCCTGGCTGAGTGGGAAACGCTGCTGGAGACAGGAGAGTGTGAATGTGTGACTCTGCTGGGGCAGATTATATCGGAGACTGATACAGGAAGCGAGGAAAAAAAACCCTCAGTGGGGGAAACAAGCGGGAAAGCGCTGTGAGCGCTGGGATTGGGTTTCCTCATTCATGCTGGAACAAAGAGCAGAGCCACACCAACTGCTGCTGTGCTGGGATGGCAGCAGTCAGGGGCACTGGGATGGCAGCAGTGTCAGGGTACTGTGTGAGCTCACATGGGACCTGGGGGCTCCCTGCAAACCCAAGAGCTCGGGACAACTCCCGGCTGTGTCACTCGGCTCCTCACCGCGCCCTGCGGGGTCAGTGCTGTGCTCAGAGATCTGCTGAAGGTCAGGGCAAAGCAGGGATGTGGGGGAATCCAGGACCAGCTCTCTGCAATGCTCCTCAAAGCCTGACCCAGCGCTCACCCTGCACTGATGGAGAGAATAACAGGCCAGGGCTGACAAAGACATGAGCTGTTCCCTCCTCCAGTAAGGTGAAGCACCTCCATCCCTGTTTCACAGCTGGAGTGCATTTCTTCTGCAGAGGTCTGGAAAGAATGAAGATCCCCTGAGCCCCAGGGCTACTGTTTTATCCACAAAACCACACGAAAGGTTTAAAGTCCAAACAGACTAAAACCAGCTTCATCCTCTTGAGTCTCTGGCCCAGGTTCCTATGTGAGCTCTACTCCAGCTCCTGGTGGTGCAGAGCTGCCTGTTGTGACAGCAGCACCGAGATGGGACCCCTCAGCAGACCCAGGGCTAGGAGGGACAGGGCACATCACTGCTGTTTTTTTCACTGCCACATAGAGACCAGGTATTTCACAGCAGGGGCTTGGAACGAGCTGGTCTTTAAGGTCCCTTCCAACCCAAACCACTCAGTGATTCTGCAGGACCAATTCAGGGGGAGATCCTGAGTAACCAGGATAAGGGGATGACAACCAACCCATATTCAAGTTCTCCAAATGGGACAAAGAAAAGAAAACATTGCAATTTTAAGCAGGAACTGCTGTTTCAGGTTCAAGGAGCCGTGCAAAGCCTGATGCTTGCAGGGCCCAGCAGAGAGATGCAGGAAGCCCAACTTTATCTCCTGTGCAAAGCCATCATGGAAAGGCATCTCATGCACCTCACCTGCCTCTTTCCCTGCAGGATTTGGGCAGCAATATTAGCAGTGCTGGAGGGGGTAAGGCTGCCATTGATCCTCACAGGGACCACAAACACCCTTGGATGAGGGCAGACAGCTCAGGACTTTTAATTTCCACAGTGGCAACAGCAATATTGAAAAGGAGACCTGAGAGCACCTGCTGCACTATCCATTTGCAAAAAAGGCTTCAGTTTGGCCAGGTGTTTATTTTCAAAGCACATGCAACAGCAACACTCCCAAAAGGCAGTAAAATGGCAGTAGATGGCTTCATCTGTTTATGGCTAGTTTGCAGCAGAGCAGGGAACACCTCCTAGGCAAAAAAAAGCTTATTTTATTAAGTATTTCTTACCTTTAAACCCCAGATCCACTGATTCTAAAGCCATGCTTTTTCTCCAGGCCAGACTCACTGGGTGTGGAGATGTTGGTGCAGCTCGGTGACCTGCATTCTGCAGACACTCAGGGATGATTACAAAGCTCCTGTCTAGCCCTAACCCCTGTGAATGTTACACATTTTGGCCCTAGAAATGAAGATGACTGTTCTTACAAGCTCAACCACAGGCATGTCCTTGGGACCTTTAATCAGAATGGAATTCCTCAGGACAGCACCCGGGACTCGCAGGCCATCTGAAGCCTGGCTCTGGAATGACTTAGGAGAAAACCACAACCTTCCTGCTTCAGCACCACTTTCTGCCTCTGGGAGCAAAATCTGTGACTTTTTTTGTAGGCCATTTGCTCTTTTCAGGTTCCTCTGTCAGCTTAAGGTTGACCAAATTCTTTGGTTTCGCACAAACCCTTTCCACTCACATGCAACTTAGTTTCAGTCGCTGCTTGCACAATAAATCAGTATTTCACAAGCTCTTGCAGTGATCAAGAACATGCTGCTGTGAGCAGTGCCACAGAAACACCAAATACCTTTGCAATTAACTGAACTGGACCAGAGTTCCAATCATAAGTGGACACTATAAAACAGATTTGGAGTGTTCATCTCTTTTTGTACAGTCTGTACTTTATTGCAGAGAAGACTGGATGCATTTTTAAAACAAATTCAGGAGTTGCACAGTTTCCAGGCAGTTCCACGAAGTGCTGCCCACAGTAACCTGAGCACAACAGACCTGTCAGACAGTGAGAGGGGACTCCAGCCTGTCATCTGCAATCACTCCAGAGTCACCAAACCCCGCAGCCAATTATTTAAGAGCCACATAAAACAGGTGGCCCTGCTCCTGAGAGCACCTCTGCCAGCACAGCAGAGGCTAAACCGTGTCACTCCTGATTTACACCAGCGTAACCCAGACCAGGAGTCAGGCCTGGATCCCGAGAGCAGCCAGGGAAGGTTCTGTGTCAGTGTGAGACACCTGTGGTGGCAGATTTGTGACGTTTCCTCAAGGATTTTACTCGGGATCAGGTTCGAGACAGTGTCTCCCATTTCAGGTGTTGCTGTATCTTTGGATTGATGCTCAACCTGCTGCCCAGCCCCTTTCCACATGGGAAAGAAATCTTGGCATGGGAACACATCAAGTCGTAACAGGCACTGACTACCACAATAAACTATCCCCGTCTCTGTCTGCCCTGGGTGCTGCTGTGTCTGGGAGCATCCCAGCAGGTCACAGCCAGCCTCAGGCAGGCTGAGGGTGAGCCACAGCCCTGCAGCAGGATCACAAGCACTGTGGCCAGAAATGTTCTTCAGTGTATCAGATAACAGAGATAATGCACTTTCCTCGGGAGACCATCCACAGTAATTGCTTTGGAGGGACACAGGCTGCAGCAGCAAGTGAACATTACAGTATTAGGCTAAATCCACAACCTTTTTTCTGTAAATGTGTTTCCTTACCTATTAATTACCCTCAAAGTGAAGCCTTTCTCTGAGCCACCACAGTGTGACATTAAATAGAGCTCAAACTCTTGATGCCAGTCCAGGGCTCATGAGAGGACGCCGAGACCGAATGCGCTGGCACAAGACACATGAGCATGGAAAATCCTCACAACCACCTGACTCTGGGATCTGCTTCCCACCTCCTCCACCTTTCACAGCCTCACTGCCATAAACACTAATGGTGATTTTTACCAGCTGAAGATCTGACACCCAGGGCTCAAGCTCTGATGATGTAAAACCACGTAGGACCCAGAAGTTCCCTGTGATGGAAGTACAGCAGAATGGCTCAGTGTGTCCAAGGGATGTGCTACAGGAGAGCTTTCACCTGGAGGGTGTTTAAATGCTGGTGTGTGCTGTGCTGAAAGGCAGTTTTCTTCTCTCCTTTAGCACTGTGCCAGTTGTATGCAAGCCAAAAATCTACTGGGGTGAAGGGGAACCTCAGGAAAAGCAACTGACTGAAAAAAGCCCCCAAAAGTTTGGTTTGGTGTGACACCAGTGCAGGGATGGCAAGGATTGAGACAAAACCCCAACCCACTGTGTGCCTCAAAGCTTAAATTAAAGGAGAGGGTGCTTGGGGAGCAGGGTGAGAAATCATTCCAGGGTTGCTCCCTGACGGCTTCGCCAAGGCTGCCAGTGCTGGCGGGGAAACGTGTGCGCATGTGACTCGTGAACTACCCCACCACCCACGAGGACAGAGACCACGGCTCACAGGGACTTCAGAAGGCCACCCCAAAGCAAAATCCTAGTCTGGGATGAGTGAAGGGGCCTGAGGCCCCTGAGTGCTTTGAGCTCTCCTGGCTACTCCCTCGCAAAAGAAAATAGAAAATCATCGCATGAAGTGGTCGCTAGGCACGAACGATTCTTCCTCAAACAGATTCCCACAGGATTCCCCACTGTGATTACTAAAATAAACTACCTGATGTGTCACGAGGACAACATACAATCGACATTTAAGGCAATCTAATTTCCATAGCCCTCCCATGACTTTCCCCCTTTCCCAGCAGGTCGCCTTTGTCTTCCTTCTCCAGGGCCGATTTCTTGCAGGTGAACATGACCAGCAGCAGCATGGGCAGGTGCCAGAGGCTGCAGAAGAAGAGCTTCCTGGAGCTGCTGCGATCTGCATCCCTGTAGAACCGAAAGCCGAGGTAGGAGATGTAGAGGTTGATGGGGAGTGAAATGATGGGGAAAGTCCACGTGGTGATGTCGAGGACAGGAGCTGCCGCCGAGAGTCCGATTAAGGCCAAGCAGTGTCGCAGAGCCACCCTCCTGCAGAGCCCCGGGTGGGTGACAGACATCATACAGTATCCTCCTCTGGAGTAATCCTCCCGCAGGCCCCAGCTCAGGGCGTTGAAGTGAGGGAACTGCCAGGAGTAAAGGATCCCTCCTAACAGCAAAGCACCTGTGATGGGGCAGAGAGAAGGACGTAAGAGTTAGAAGGTCCCCGCGAGAAGTGCCACACACAGAACTCGGCTGCCATGGGCTGTCTGCTGCCAGCACTACACACACGTGGCACCTGTGGCAGCTGTGACACTGCTCAGGGCAGCTCCATGAGATAAGGAACCTCTGGTTTTAATGGCATTCACACAGGGTTGTGCACGGTGGATTGTCTGGGTTTGGAACACTTAATTTGCAAAGCATTTCAGCAAGTCACTTCCTCCTAATGAACCACCTCTAATTTGTTTCTGCACCAACTCAGTCTCTACCTGAGGGAATTGGTGGGAATGGAGCTCAGTTGGGCAAGAGGCTGTTTTCTTGGAAGCCTCTTGATTCTAGTCCTGGGTTCCAGAGTTGGTGCATCCAGAGAGGAAAAGAGCCACTGGGCAGAGCCACTCGAACAGACACAGAGAGCCCCGCTCAGTGACACCACAAAAGGAGGATAAGCTGCTCCTCCTGAGAACCTGGGCACACACCAGCACCCTGGGAGCCTGGAGCATGGCTAAGCTCTCTGCCTGCCCACTGTGGGAGGGAGGGAACTGCTCCTGGCACGGGAGAAACTCCATCATGGACCTGGGCGGGCAGCAGAACTGGCAGAAGCTGCTAATGAGGTGGCAGGAGACGGAGAACTTCTTACTCCTTCAAACCAACTGCAGAAACTTTTAAGCAGTTTGATCAAGTAACTCTGTTCACACCAATTAGCTACTCTTCCAATTAAAAAGGAGCTGTGGAAGCACCACATTTCCACAGCTCTCCCTGGGACACAGCACAGGGCTTACTGAGGCAGGAGCAGCTTATGTGCTGATTTCAGAGAGCTTCCAGGAGGCCCTCAGACTAAACTCCCTTCACTAATTTTGTCTGAAGACACAAAAAATCCCCCAAGGCTGTTGCACATTATGAGCATTCCTGGATTTTCCTTTTGTTTCCCCAGCTCCCAAACCCTCTGCTCTGGCATTAACACTTTCTTTGCATCTCCCTCCTTCCATGAGCTCTTTCTCTATGGAAACTACTTCTCAACTGGAGCCACGAGTGCAGCATTTTCTTAGTGATTTGAGAGAAACAGAAACAGCAACACTTCTCTGCACACAGGTTAATATATTTCAATTCTTCCCCAGACACTCATTTCTTCTCCAGTGGCTGCTTGGGCTCCAACAAAGAACAAGTCATTGTGTCCTCTGAACAGCTTCATGGTTCACATCTCCTCTCCATCTGCTCCTTGGGGCTGTGCATGCCTAGTTCTTGTCTCAAACAGCCCAACTTACACCGGCGCTGCCTTGCAAATATTAATAATCTCAGTTTGCAAAAAAGCCTTTTTTTCCCCTCTATCTTATCACCAGTGAGGGAATGCTCCATTAGATTTCATGTAGGTGGTTTCCAGTGGCTTATAAATCCAGTAGTGGTATAAAAGACCCATCTCACTGCTTTTTAAAATGAGTTACAAATACTCTTTGAAGTGAGTCTGTGCCTCTGGAAGTTGATTACACGAAGCACAGAGACAGAAACACATACCTTGGGGGTGCTGCTTTCAGTACAACATTGTCTGCCATGAATTACAGAGGATGTCACAGAATCACAGAATGGTTTGGGTTGGAAGACCCAAAGATCATCTCATTCTACCCCCCTGCCATGGGCAGGGACACCTTCCACTAGCCCTGGTTGCTGCAAGTCTCATCCAGCCTGGCCTTGGACACTTGCAGGGATGGGGCAGCCACAGCTTCTCTGGGCAACCTGTGCCAGGGCCTCCCCGCCCTCACAGGGAAGGATTTCTTCTTAACATCCCATCTAACCCTGCCATCTGGCAGTTTGAAGCCATTCCTCCCTTTCCTGTCACTCCAGGCTCTTTCAAATAGCTGTTCTCCATCTTTTTTTAGGCCCCCTTAGGTACTGGAAGGTGGCTATTAGGTCACTTCATTTCCTGGACTATGGCCCAAAAGGCTGCAAATCCAGCTATTCAATCCTACTAAAGTCAACTTTCCAGGTGTGCATGTTTAGCACCTTCTATAAATTGGAACCCACCAATTGTTAGGACAGTTGAAAATGGTGCACCCCAAAATTACCAATCATTTCAGAAAGTCACGGCAAGCAAAGTAATTTTGGCCCCGACAAAAATAGGATTTGATTCAGTTCTGATGAAATCGAAGGGAGAAGATCCACTGAAACAAACCAAAATAAAACTTACGGAAGGAGCAGCTCTCCCTACACCAGGAGGAACAACAGGGAAAATGTTCCTGTCATAAGTCATTCCTTAGCTCTTTCCTACCTCTTGTAAAACACGTTACCGGAGGCGAGATCCTGAACGTGACAAACCTACGAGGGGAATATTTTCCAAGTTCCACATCTGAAGTGCTCCAGAGACGTCGTTCAGAACTTAGGGAAAGGTAAGCTGCAATTATCCATCAGCTGAGGACGCTTAAGCAGATGGAGCCAGGCCCAGGACTTGGAGCCGAGGCTGTCCCTGCTTCCCACGGCTCCGGACCAGCCGGCTTTTCATCCGGCATGTGCCGCGTCCCCGCGTTTGGGCTCTAACACAGGCTTTGCTTATTCAATTGTTCAAATGCTGTGTGCAGCCAAGCTCAAAACACACCCTAAACCTCAAACACACAAACCCCTTTAACAGTTCCCTAACTGTAACACACCATTAAAAGGAGAAGGAAAAAAAAAAAAGTCATCTGGAGAAACTTTTAAACACAAACAGACCAACTAAACTACTCGAGGCTGGATTCCCATTTACAAAGCTCTGGTTTTTACATGCAAGCCTTTGGAATTTAATTACTTTGATTACATTACAACCATTGAGATAATTGATATTTTACAGAGAAGCTGAACAGTAAAACAATTTAATAGGCCATTACGAGGATTTGAACTGACCGATCTTTTTGTTCGGTTCCCATGTGCTGGGACATCCTGTAATTTCCTCGGCCCAGGCGGAGATCGTCGGGTTGTCAGAGATTTTTAAGTGTCACGTAAGACTGATGACTGGCAAAGCACAGCACACGGTACAGTACAATCCACCATCAAATGAGCTCACAGTAGGAACCCTGTCAAGCCCAGAGCAGACACTGTAATGCTCATTAATTACTAGATGAATGTTAACTATGTCATAATTAAGTCAGCTGTGTTTTTAAGCAATATTACAGCGAGACGAGCTCTGGAGACTAACCTGGTTCAAAACAGAGCTGAGTCTACTCTGCGGCCTCTGTGTAGTTCCCAATAGTTTGGGAACTCAGCTTAATAATTGCAAATCTCCCTTTTCCCCACGGAGTTTATAATTAAGGGAACACCAGACAAGGTCGTTCCCAACAGGAACACGTGGAGCTGGTGCAGGGTTCGCAAAAGCAAAGCTGGATGTCGGAGCAGAGACGTTGCCTGGGCAGTGGGAGATAACTGGCACCCAGGGACACCCTGGGACAGCATGGGCACCCAGGGGACAGGCAGGGGACAGGCAGGGGACAGGCAGGGGACAGGCAGGGGACAGCCATCAGCTCAGGCTCCTCCCCAGGAAACCCTGAGCACAGGAACTCGGATCTCTCAGCTCTTGTGCAGGAGTTCATGAACTGCAGGACCACAAGTACTTGGCTTGTGGACATCACAAACCTTGGCCTTCTAGGCCAAATTCTTAATTGGTGCAATTGAGCCCATTTATGACCAATTCTTCACCTTTCCAAGTGTGAGGACCTGGGACAGATGCAGCAGACACTTACAAATCCTGGTAACTCAGCAGATGAGTCCTGTTTGATTTTGGAAATAAATGAAATCTGTTAAGGCAAACAGGACCCAGGTCTCCAGAATTTTTTCACTCTTGCATGCAAAATAGGTCTAAAATGTTTTCTTGTTGAGTTCCTATTCTTTAATCGCTTTGCCCTGGCTTAAATCATCTCAAAAGTTCCAGGATTGAAGAGACCCAGGTAGGTCCTAAAGCACCCCCAGAGCTAAAGATAAATAACAGGTTTTACTGTTCCTCATGAATTTTAAGGTTAAGCTATTATTTCCTTTCTTAAATTCTTTTTTGAAGTATTTAAATAGTAATAGACCTTCTTTTTAATAAACAAGAACAAGCTGAGATTTTTATTTTATTTTAATATCTAAGATAAAGCCAAAATGTCAGCTGGTGTAGAAGGAGGTAGAAAATGGTCCTTTCTTTCTGTAAATATATTTTTATCTAGCGAAATACTGAAACTTCATAAATTACACTTTCCCTAAAACAAACAAGACATTAAATTCCAGAGTCATTTGGAAAGTGCTTGGCAAGATGTTTTAAGGCTCAATAAATTTGGGAAAGGCTTGGAAACAATTGTGAGATGAGAATTCCAAAAGCAACTGTTATGACTCTGGGTTTGCAAAGCACAGCAGCTGACAGTCTAATTTTCAGAATTACAAGAGCAAGAAGCATCCCCCTCTGAGATTCTGCTCTTCATGGTGTCAAGAAGGACATGTGGTACCCCTAAATTTTGATTAAAATTTCATAGTTTATTCCTTTTAGAGAAATTCATGATGATCTCATTTGCTGGATGGTCCAAATCTCAAGTGAAGGGGCATTGTCAGTGCCTGAGCCCAGTCCTTAGCCTAGGCCAGACTAAGTCCTTGGGTAGGAAGAGCATTTAAGAGCAGGAGATTGATGGGTTTTAGGGTGTCAACCCTTGCAGGCCATGAACTCTGACCACTGGTCAACACCTGGAGAGGAGAGCAGAGCAATCAGGTACCAACAGCTCCTTGTCCTGCCCATCCTGGGCTCACACCAACATCAGTGACACTGGGATGAAAAGATGCAGACCCTACTGCCAGTCCCCCAGATTTCCCCTGTAAAGGATAGAGAGTTTGTTCAAGTCCATACATCTACTCAGGAAAGAGTGGGCATGGGCAGCTGCTGAGCCATCAGTGCCAACAGAACTTGTCCTGAGCAAACAGAGCAACCTAAGGCCTGCAAACCTACTTTCTCATCCACTAAAGGGCAGGAACAATGTTTGGATCCTGCTTGGCTGTCTCGTGCTGAGGATGCCACTCTCTTTAGCAATGATTTGAAATGTGCCTCTTTCATGCTGGCAACACCTTTCATCATCAAAGAGCTTTGTACCTTGCTCAGTTGGCACACGGGGCAGTGATGGCTCCACTCACAGAGGAACTGTTTCAGCTGTCTGCCTTAAATGAGGCACGACAGTTGGAGATGGTCCAGTTGAAGCTTTCCAAAGAATGTGTGAAGACAAGTTCCTCAAGGGCAGAGAAGGACTTGAGCTACAGGTGGGCACAGGCTGGAGCACAGCGTGTGTTGGTGGGAGCTCCAGCCCCTGGAGTGGGGCCAGCTGGAGTCTGACCAGCCTGGGCAGGCAGGTGAACGTGGGCCTGTCCACACAAGTCAAGGCAAACATGTCCAAGGTTATCTACAGGGACTGCTCTATCAACACTGTGCTCCTGAAAACAGAGGAACAACTCGTGCTCTCATCCTTCTCATTGTTCTGTAGACAACACACGGTGCCTTCCTTCTGCACAGTGTTCTGTAAACCTCTCATATCACGTCCAAGCTCCAGACAGGACAAACACCTACCCAGTTAATCAATAAAACAAAAAAAAAAAAAGAGGAAGGAGGAGCTAACCTGTAGCACCAGTTCAAGAACAGACTCGCTCCTTCTGTCTTCTTGCTTTGGTGCTGCATATGTATGGCTGGGAAGTGGCCAACCAGGCATTAAAATAAA
The DNA here is from genome assembly GCF_001604755.1 of Lepidothrix coronata. Taxonomy (NCBI): domain Eukaryota; kingdom Metazoa; phylum Chordata; class Aves; order Passeriformes; family Pipridae; genus Lepidothrix; species Lepidothrix coronata. The sequence continues at coordinate 115,755 of NW_016690495.1, read as the reverse complement.
CATGGAATAGTTAAATATCAGCTCCAAAACAGATGTTGAAATCTTACTGCATTTCCCAAAGCTGGTGTTTACTGCCTTGGCAACCTAAGAATGCTGTTTTGCTTAAAGCACAATTTTAGTAATTCTTCAGCCTTGAATAATGTGAAGGAATTCTAAAATTATTTCCAGACCTCGGTAGCTCCGACTTATGAGAGGGAAGCACCGGCCCTTTGTCTCTAGGAAACGGTTCCGAGTTTGGCTGCTGTCAGGAGGGGAAGGCTTTGGCAGTGTAAGCTCAGCCTCTTAATGGATCGTAGGCAGGAAACAACCACACACCGTTTTACTTGATAGCGCACAACTGGCTCTCCTCCCTCAGAAGATGTCGAACAAATTACTCCTCTTTAATCCAGACAAGGTAGATTAGAGCTCAGAGACTTGACTTGGCCCAGCTGTATCCACCTGCTCTCGAGCACCCGCGCTGTCTCAGGCTGCATTTTTCACCTTTGCTGCGGGAAATTTAACACAACCAGTCCAAAACTCCTCACTGCAGCCCTGCATGAGCTTTACAGGATGTTACACTCACAGGAGATGTACTGGATACGTCCCCCGAAGTTTTATTTGCTATCCTTTCTTCTGTGCTTGTTCACAAGTCTCCTCTCTGGAGGTTTCTAACTATGCAGCAGCTACGGGGGTAAAGAAAGATTTTGAAGTCTTGTCAAAGCCTTGTTACCCACTGCAGGTTCAGTGTAACGGTAAAGGCTTGTTTGGGGGAGCTGGCACAAAGATTGAGTGGTTTGGAGAGTCATGGCCAGAACACACTGTAGTGTCCTGATCCACAAGGACTGGTTTGTTCAGCTCTTGGTGGCATTTTCTGTTTGTGAAGGAGAGCTGGAAGGTGCAGTCATTGCTGCCTGTGCTTCAGCTTGCTCTGGTGATGGAAAATGACTGCTGGGTTAAATCAACTGGCCTGCAGTTACAAGTGGTCAAGATATAATCACTCCTGAGGAAAAATGTTACCAGCTATTTAATTCTGCCCACTGTCTTCAGAAGTAGGAAAGGGATTAGCTCCTCAAAATTTACATCCTAATTTGTGATTATGAAGCCTTCTCAAACACAAAGACCTTTGGGAATTATCCAGTCACTAACCTTAACCAAACTGATGCAATTCCCCTCTGCTTTGCCCTCATTAGCACTACAGTAGGACAACAACCGGCACTTCTGCTTCCACTGGAAAACAAAAGCAGATGCTCCGGCTTGTGTTGGATGCCGTGGGAGTGGTGAAGCAGCCTTGAGAGGGAAAAAGGCAAAGTATCACTTCTAAAGCCCCACACAAGGTCCCTGGGCTGGGACAATGGTCCCAATGTCAGCACGGGATGAGCAGCCCGGCCCACATTGTGCCCCTTCAAGGTTACACGGTCATGGAAACGGAGGGCGAGGGGGAAAACACTGGAAAACTCAAAAGCTTCATGGTCATGGGTTTCAATAGCTGCTCCTTTTGAAGGATGGCACAAAAGGCCTGGGGAACAGGAGCGTCTCAGGCTGTGATAGACTCCTCTGTGGCAGCACAGAAAGGGAAGGGGATGTTGGCCGTGTGTTTGGCTTGTCTGCAAAACAAAGGGATGATCCTCAGTGTCCACCAGGAATAGGAAATGAAGTTGGCTGTGGGGTTTTACACCTCGAGGGAGTGTTCCTGGCCACTGCCTTTAACAGGAGGGAGCCAGATGTCCTCAGGTACGCTGGGCAGGCAGAGAAAAGCTGTGTGCACATGGATACACAGGGGCATTCACACTCCTTGTGTGACACACAGCAGGTTATTGCAGCCAAAAGCCTCGCAGGGAAACACCTTTCATTACACAGGCAAGGATGAGAAAAATAACAGCACTGTACCTCAGCTCACCCCAGCAACAGATGCCATAAAAAAAGAGCCTGGTGGGTAAGATGAAAATACAGTCGAGCAAAAATATGTCTAGGAAGTATTTGCCAAAGGACCAGACTCAGCTGAGGACTCCAAACCTGCAGAGCCACACAGGGGGCTCCTCGTCAGCCACCTCCTCCAGGCTCCACCAGGGCTCCCACGAGCCTGAGGGTGGGACTCCCTCCTGCAGCCCCCCTGTCCTGATTTCCCTGTGGGTGCTGTGTCACACCCCCCAGGGCTCAGGGGCTGTCACACAGCCCAGCTCCTCCCCGTGCCCCATCAGCCCCGCACGGGGTAGGGATGGGGGTAAGGGTGCGTTGCCTGTGAACTCGTGGGGTTGGTCCCCAGGTGCCCCAGCGGCAGAACTGCCACTTCTTTTGTCTCTGGTGAAGATGGAAAGGGGGAAAAAAATAGCCCACTGGCTTTTGTCCTAAATTCAGACCAGCTGCTCACTAGTATTGTCCCTCTGCCTCATTTTTTACAGTTTTTACCCCCACAAAGCACATTCCTGGGCCCCCAGCTCCAATTCTCATATGTCAGTGACATGAATATCTCTGTTTCCTCTGGAACAGACCACAAATTCTGCTGTCTTTCATCTGAGAAGTGAAACCCTGAAAAGCTGAGTTTACTAGAGGGAGTTTATAGCCAGAGCCTCCTCTGCTCTGGCGGCAGGATGCTGGAGCTGCCCCACTCCCAGACCTGCTCCCACATCAAGGGGCTTTGAAAGCTCCAAGTGTTTAACTAGAAGGGACACAAAGATTTCAAAGCTTATTTTGCATGCAATTAAGCTGTTGTTTTGCTCTCCCTCCTCCTGGCAGACAAGTGCTCCACCAGGGAAGGTATGAGAGACTCCAGCCATTGACAGGTTGGGTACAGCCCCCCCTTTCCCCTATTCTCTTTTTTTTTGTTACTGAAACCATCCATCTGCCAAATGTCACTAGCTGATAAGAACTGCCCGTTTTTAAATCCCCTTCTGTAAATAGATGTTGGCTGACATAATTAATGTCTACCATACAACACAATTTGAATTACAAAGTAAAGGCAATTTAAAAATCAGCCTCCACATGATTACAATTGATACTGAGTCTATAAATTCCATAGCCTGAGGAATTATTTAAATTTCTGAAAACGAATGAAAATCAGTACAAGATGTCTTTCAGGAAAGCGAGACCAGAAGTGGAGCATCTGAGATAAACTAAACAGTCTCTTGAGATAAACATTCTTTGGTGCAGTAATACCTACGGCTCCTGGGCCACCACGGCTCTGCAGTGTCTGCCGAGCTCCCAGGGCCCTTATCTGCTCTGCCACCGCCACCTACTCCGAATAAATCCCCTTAACTGATAAGCACATTAGGCTGAGGAGCCCTGCTTGTCACTCCCATCTCGCTGGGTGGTTTGGATGAACTCCGTGGCACCGCATTGCTCCGCTCCCGACACCGACCCCGCTCGCCGGCCGCGATCCACCTTCAGCTGGTGGAAGAACTGCAAAAGTTCTGGTGCTCCCAACATAAAATGGGACTGTTGGAGCAAGTCCAGAGGAGGCCACAAAGTTGTTAAGGGGGCTGGAGCACCTGCCCTATGGAGACAGGCTGGGAGAGATGGGGATGTTCAGCCCGGAGAAGACAAAGTTCTGTGGAGACCTCACAGTGCATTTCAGAATCTGCAGGGGCTACAGAAAAGGTGGAGAGGGACTGATCATCAGGAACAGGAATGACAGGACAAGGAGTAATGGGTTCAAACTGAGAGAGGGGAATTTAGATTAGATATACAAAAGAAATTTTTCCCTGTGAGGGTGGGGAGGCCCTGGCACAGATTGTCCAGAGAAGCTGTGGCTGCCCCATCCCTGGAAGTGTCCAAGGCCAGGTTGGATGAGACTTGCAGCAACCTGGGCTAGTGGAAGGTGTCCCTGCTCATGGCAGGGGGTGGAATGAGATCATCTTTTAGGTCCCTTCCAACCCAAACTGTTTTATGATTCTGTGAAAACGTATAAGGCAAAATATGGGTGGTGGCACTTGGAGACATTCACCCCAAATTCACTTTTCCTGATAACTAGAAATAACAAGTTTAAATGGACAACAAACATCTCTAACAAGGAAGCTGCAGCATAAGTCTGGGGAGGAAGACCAGCAACACAAGAAGTAATTTAAAGCATGTATACATTGTGCCTCTTGCACAGCAAAATAACCAGCTCTGTTCCTTCCTGTGATCCCTGTGCACAGGCTCAGCAGCATCGTGGCACAGCCAGGAGCTCTCCTGAGCGTGGATCCCATCAGGAGAAGGATCCAGCACAGGACACGCTGCCAAGTTTTACCTCTCTTCCTCTCTCTATGCTATCACTTAAAGTTTTAAGTGAATTTCATTATTTTCCTGCTAGTCCTTCCCTTGTAAAATAATTTGAGGGTTTCTCGATTTACTAGAAAAACAAATCTCTTCAGAAACAAATAGGGCCACGAAGGAGCAGTGAAATCTGCTTTCAAGGAAGCAAACGTGTTACTGCAAATCACAGGCTGGCAGTTAAGCTGTGCATAAATACCCCAGATCCGTGGCAGTGATATCCATGTGATAAATTACATTTATCACGCACCTCTGACCGTCTCACCTGCACTCGCTCCCCCAGCGAGGAAATGTTAACATTCCTGATCTTTCATCAGTCTCAAACAGCTGCCATTAAAAAAAAACACAACCCCCCCCAAACCCACAACAAAGAATTCCACATCTTCCCAGAGATAACCTTATCTTTCGCGTTTGAAATGGGAGGTTTTCCCTAAGTCACTTTGGCGCAAAATCTAGGGTTGGGGGTGAGATGTTCCATCAGGCTTGAGAGCATATAATTAAAGTTCCCTATCAGGGGAAGAAGTAGAAGTAAGAATTCTTGGGAATCATCATGAGATCTGACAAAGATTATAGTGTAAGAAATGACTCAGAGGGTGGGGAGGCCCTGGCACAGGTTGCCCAGAGAAGCTGTGGCTGCCCCTGGATCCCTGGAAGTGTCCAAGGCCAGGTTGGACAAGGCTTGGAACAAGCTGGAAGAGTGGAAGGTGTCCCTGCCCATGGCAGGGGGTTGTAACTGGGTGATCTTTAAGGTGCCTTCCAACCCAAACCATTCTATGATTGCATGGTGATTCTCTAAATTACAGCATTTGCATCACTGCAAACATGAGGGTCCCACATTTTTATCCGTGATATTTGTTTCTCGTGCAACAAACTGCCAAGGTATTAATCTTTGAAACGAGAAAATTATAAATCAAATGAGGACAAATTGAAACAAGGCTGTTCCAGTCTGAGATACTTCGTTGTTCCCTCTGTTAGCTCTCCCAAAGGACACGAGGATCTCGCAGCAGCACCACGTTGTGGAGCTCCTGGAGGGAGCAGGCACAGCTGTCCAAGGGCACCACACAACGGTGCCACACTTGGCTCCCCCCTCGGAGGGTAATGAAAGGGCTACACTTAAATATTGTTTTCGCTACAACCAGCAGCATGTACAACAATGTGGCTGCTGTGAGAAGATTACAAGGAGAGAAAATCCACAGGAAAATGTAAACCCAAAAAACCACCAGTTAAGTGGTGAGAACCTTCCTTCTCATTAGTTTCCTGCCTCCCTTCCTTCACATTCCTCTTTGTTATCCAGTGAAATGATCTTTTTTTTTTTTTTTTCTTTTTTAAACGAGGTGCAAATGCATTTTCACACCTCTACCTAAAACTAGGTTAAGTCTCCACACTAATTACACATTATTAATGAGTTCAGCAACTGTGGGCAGGCTGGCTGGGGAAGGGACTCAGGTCTGCACGTTGTGTATGGATGCACATGGATACACCCCTGTACCCTGCATGGATTTGATGCTGCCAGGCACAGGAATAGAATGTTTAACACTGAAAATCATGGTCTACATTGCCATCCTTTTCTTACATTTACCTCTTTTCTCCTTAGAGGTGTTTGTGGTTTTTTTTTTTGTTTGGGGTTCTTTGTTTCTTTGTTTGGGGTTGGGGTATTTCTTCCATTTCTTTTAATACTGAAATGCACTAAAATATTACATTTCAGTCCCTGTTTTCTGGACTCTGCCCAGATGTGCTTCATTGCAAAGACCAGTATTACCTCAATAACATTTCTTTCTCTATCAAACAACCTGCCTGGCCTCCCTGACACAGTCTGGGAGGTGACTGCAGGAAGTTTTAGGTACCCAGAACACACTGGCTACACACCAGCACAGATTAACATGTTCTGGAAAAGTCTGCTTGGGTGGTTTAAAGTGATCATCTTCCACTGATGGAATCACTGCCAGAGATCATCCCCTCCCCAGCAGAGTTGGCACAGGGACACATAACCACATTTAGTTGTAAATTAGAGAGGCAGAGCTCACTTGGGACACCAGTGGTGCTCCCTGCTGCCCTACAGGGACAGCTTAGCTCTCTGTGAAACAGGTCTCAAAGAGTGAGTTGGAACGTGACAAATTAAAGATAATGACAATCAGGGCCAGTTTAACGTGCTGGGCTTTCACTGCAGCCTCTACAGCAAGAGCTTTTGGTGAGATGCAGCTCTGCACTCCAGCTCCTCCAGCCTGGACTTTGCAGGTGAAGCACAGGCACGTGAAAGTCATCCTTGGACATCAACTCTGCAGGGTGGTGCCAAAACCAACACAGAAATCCCTCAACAGCGTTAGATCCAAGGTCTAAACATCTGCTGCCAGAATGATAAAGGTCTTAAAATTATATGTTTTGTGTTTTCAATTAATTCTATAGAAAGACAGTTGGAAAAGATCTTTAAGATCATCAAGTCCAACCAAAGTAGAAGTAGCACATGTGTTGGAAAAAAGCCCCACACCATCTTTCACCCTAGATCTGGGTTAGATCTGTATGGGAACACGTGGACACAAAGCCAACTCAGACTGACTTTTATTAGGAAGTGCCTAAAGAACAGATTTTGCACAAATTCTGATAATTTCTGGTTAAAAGCCTTGCTGTTGAAAGTATTATTCAAGCCTTAAATATGCCCCAGTGTGGGACGAGTGTGTGCTAAAGCAATTCTTAACAGACCTATTAATTGTACTTCATTAGTTTCTCCAGACTATAAGTTTGTGGAGCCACTTTGATTCTTAAGTTTCTAGCTGGCAGGAAAAACAAGCCCTGATTGTGTCAGAGTTGAGCTGCTGAAGAGATCAGTGTTTTACAAGGGATGTAAAAATGGTTCACAGTTACTAAAATAGAAATCTTCGTTTGCTTTTCAAGGAGGAGGGAAGGAACATTTATAACTTAAGAGTTTAGCAATGGGCAATTAAGAAATACACCAATAAATTAATCTTCCCAGGACATTTTCTGGCTTGTAGAAAGACAGTATTTAATAAACACATCTGGGAATTTTCCAGCTGAAAGTTCCTTGTAAGTTGGATCTTACTGGATACGGTTTTAATCCTGAAATTATGTAACATTTTCTTCCATGTGAACACATAAGATGCTATTTTCCTTCTAGATATTTTTAAGATGGTCTAAACACACATCCAACAGGACATGCTGCTTTATCAGCTCAGGCTTGCCCTCATAAGGAGAATGTTACCAGAATTTATCTGCTTCTGGAGCACTATCACAGGATCATGGAATGGTTTGGGTTGAAGGGACCTTAAAGCTCATCACATTCCACCCTCTGCCATGGGCAGGGACATCTTCCACTAGCCCAGGCTGCTCCAAGCCCTGTCCAACCTGGCCTGGTCAGGTGAACAAGCATAAAGCACAAAGTTTACTGCCTTTTGAGTAGGTTTTTTTAGTTATCCTGACAACCCCTCCCCCTGATGGAAGGGATTCCTACTCACCAGCATCCAGACTCCCGGTAGCCGCGGTCCAGCCCATGACGGGGGGAATGGCCCCGACCACAGCTCCCACCCACGTGTTGGCAATGCTCATCCTCTTCATGGGGGTGTAACAGCACGTGTAGAGGAAGATGTTGAAGGCTCCCAGGGCCCCGGTGAGAGGGTTCACTCCCAGAGTCAGCAGGGCAATGCCTGGGACTCCGCAGGAGGCGGCGAAGCAGACGGCGAGCAGGGGGCTGTGGGGAGAGGGATGGAGACACAGGCTGAGCAAGAGCTGCTCTTAGAGAATGACTGCTGTCCCGCTCCTTTTGCCTCCTCCCTAAAATTAAGATTGATTTTTTCGTTAATTTTTTCCTCACCCAGCCCAAGTTTTCCCATTTGAACCCCCAAGAAGAAAAGCCTTTCTAAAAAGTTAAGCCAGTCGTCCCACAGCTCTGCAATGGAAACGATTCTTCATCTTGTGATCACCATGTTCACCAAATAAAATCTAAGCTCTGCAGGTATTTAGCCCTTATGGAGAACTGCTGCTTCCAGCATATCTTCCTCCTTCACTTTAATTTTAGTGAATTTTAAGCTCTGGAAAAAGCACTCGGGTTTGGAGTGAATGAAAAGGGTTGGAGCTTGTCAGATTTTTAACTGATTGCAGCTATCCAAGGGATCCTTCGAAATGCAACAGGGTTAGACACAAAATTAGGAAGCATTTATGAGAAAAAGAGTACATTCAATCATTGCAAAATTACATCAACAGGAATAAAGTATTTTTTGGCTTTACTGCAAAAAGAGGCTGAATGTTCCACACTCCCATTTAGCTGATGCACTGAGCTGAGCAGGGGGAGCACCCCAAAGCAATGCTGGCAACAGAATCAAAACTGATTATCTTCTAAGTAGGACTGGAATTAACCGAAGATATTTTAGGTTTGGCCAAAAGCAGCAAACCACAGAGATGCAAATTATTTCTGTGGATTTGTACTGCACATCAGCTGAGAGCTCTGGGAAGGTTGGAAACTCCTGTTAAAATCTGACAGAAAGAGGCTGGAGCTATGTAAACTTCTGCTAATAAATTCCACAATAAACATCCAAATAGGAAGAACAAGGATTTTTTGTTTGGCTACCAAACCCACACTACACAGAGAACACCATGACACAACCCTAAGGAAGCTTTAGTTGTGACCCTTGTGCCAGATCTGCTGGTGGGGATCTCCTCACATGTGCTTGCTTGAGGTGGTTGGTATGATGGGAAGAGAGAACTAAAAGCCTCTAAGAAATAATGTGGTGTGGGGGACCTCTGGAAGGGAGGAAAATGCCATTAAATGAGTTGCATTTAATAACCCATGTGGATAAATACACACTTGTAATCCACGTAGGAGCAGAAAATATGTGTGTTTGCAACAAAGGTCTCTGCATGAAGTTCAGCTTTACACCTCTTGTCTAATTGAAAACCATGCAGCCTTTGTGTTCTACAATCACTCTGCCCTCTGGCCAAATCCTTAACCCTAAAATACATGTTGCAAGCGCTGCTCTAGCCCTCATAACAAAAAATTTGCTGGTGGGGATGAATTTTATGGGAGTTTCATCAGCGAAAAATCCTACCATTCAAATTTTGATATTTAAGACCTTTGTTGGGCCAGCGTGGTACAGAGATCCTAAATACCTGGAAGAACTATAATGAGCAAACGTCACGCTGAAGATCTGCCTTTAGTTTGAATTAAATCGACATTTTATGCAACTTTTCAAAACCATCACCAGATTTTAGGTAACAAAGCACGCACAGGGCACGTTTCCACTCGGAGTTACTAAAACATCAGGGTAGAAGGAGGGTGTGTCATTGCCATCCATTGACAGGGAGATGTGTAAAATTTGAGGCTTTTTTCAGGGAAGGAGCCACAGGGAGCTGTGCCCTCTGGTTCTGCAGCTCGTGGAGCTCTTTTGCAGTGAGGCAGCAAAGCACAATCTGTGCCACAAATGCCCCAACGCCGGCTACAAACACTACAAACACTGCAGCGCTCCGTAGATGTTGCCCCTCTGTAGTGAAAGCCTGACTGGGCTTGGTTAAACAAATCCATCTTGACTGATTCCTGAATAAAATACAGTCAGACAGTAAACACCAGATTCACACAATACACTCTCCAGGCGACAAAAGACCAGCGTGACCCTCCGGGGCCGGGCTGCCCACGTCCAAACGAGGGCACAGTTTGATCTAATGCAATGAGCACTTCTCTCACTAATCAACACTGAAGACTTATCTACATGTCTCCAGTTCAAAGGAACACTGCACACCACGAGCAGGCACCAGCCCTTCATTTCTCCTACGGGATGGGAAGGTGAAGGCTGGGAGAGCAAAGCCAGAGCTTTGCCTCTCTCCCACGTCACTTCCCTGCAGCACCGACTGCCCTGTGGTGCAGCCCTGATCCCAGATGTCTGCTACATCCATGTCCAACCAATGGATCAGAAGAAAACCTTTAAAAAATAAGGCTTTCTCAAAGGGAAGGGTGAAGTTATGTGGCCGAGACCTTCAAAAAAGTTGCTTTGTTCCTGGCAGATGAAAACACATTTTTGCTTCTCAGTTTCTTCCTTTTTGCCTCTTCAGGGGAAGCTCCTGGAGGCACAGCACGTAATCACAGAATCACAGAATGGTTTGGGTTGGAAGGAACCTTAAAACTCATCTCAGTCCACCTCCCTCCCACAGGCAGGGACACCTTCCACTAGCCCAGGTTGCTCCAAGCCCCGTCCAACCTGGCCTTGGACACTTGCAGGGATGGGGCAGCCACAGCTTCTCTGGGCAACCTGAGGCAGTTACTGCCTGTGACAGTCCTAATGCTCCCACAGGAGGACATCAAGTCATTAGGGTTGTTCCTCATAAGCAGTTGAACTATTTTACTTTTAGACACCCTGAAAGCATCATATTTTCTCATTTTCTCCAGTGTTACCTTAACAAAGAAGAGTAATTGTCTGACTTCCAAGGGCCCTGTCCCTAAAACTCCAGCTGAGATTAGAAAGTCAAACTGTGACCTGATGATTCAGCTTGGTTAGTTCTGCCCCTTAAAATAGTATTTGGCAGTGCAAAGACCCTGCAACCAGAAATTAGGAGTTTGCTTTTATGGTGAAACATGAGGCAGAGGAGAATTCAAATCACTCTCATGTAAATAGATCATGTTTATAAGGCCTAGGAGAAATATAAGCAACTCCTCACTGGGAATGAGAGAACATTCAAGGAAAATATAGTGAGATTTCAGTCCCTGGTGCTGCTCTTTCTCCTTCAGTAACTCCTAGGATTTTAAGAAGACAAGAATGAGCCTAGGTTTAAATCCCAGCAGTTCAAAGGGTATTCTTATTTCTGGCTGATGTCTCCTAGGGACCATTCTGCATCTCCATGCTCACATTAGGCCTGTCAATACTCAGGTATGTGGGGTGAGACTCACTGATTTGATGAATGCCCATTGCTGGGCTGCCCACATCTCACTGAGGGACCACAGGAGCCCAGGATCTCATTCTGGAGCAGGAGAAAGGCCTGTGATGCTGAGCTGTCACTGGGTTTGGCCCATCACCTGATGTCCACACAGCTCCTCGTGCCACCACCCAGCCCAGGGTGCACCACGGGAGCCTTGGGCAACCAGTGCCAGGGAATTCTCACGTGGTGGTCACAAGTGGCTGAGGGGTCTCTGCTGGTTTCCCTCATGCCCAAACCATCCCAGGCAGTGAGTGCAGGCTGGTGGCAGATGCTGGTCCACACGCCCCATTTCACTTGGGCGTTCACTTATGCCGAGGGAATCGCTCCCATGGGAAAAAAAGGCAATCTTCCATTGGAAAGTTGGCCAAGGAGCTAGCTCAGAAAGCAAACAGCTTGAGTAAGAAACTAGGTTTTATGATGGATTCTTGGGAGGAGTTGGTTTCAGTTATTTGGCTGATTAAAATCAGACTTTGGAAAAATACTGCAAGTGCCAAACGAGTTCTCTTCAAATTTCAGCTCTAAAATACCCAGTATGTCACCACACAGGGCACCTCCTAAAGGAAAACCCAAACCTGGTGCTTCTGCCTCATTCTTCTTCTCTGCTGGGAATGAAAACGCCAAAATCTGCCTAATAACAGTGCTGAAAGACATCCACCTCCAACTAAAAGCTTTTGAGAACTTCACCTTGACCTGTCAATAATCAAACCTTTCCTGATCCAAAGAAAACACGTCATTTCTCTCCCAAAGAGATCACCCAGGACAGACCTTCCCCAGTCACACTCCACTGAGAGCATCCAAGAGGAGGAGCAGGAGGAAGAGGTTCAGGTTTCTCCTCATTCAACTCAAAACTTCTGGTGACACAGAGGGGTCTGGAGAGATGCTGTTGGTCAGGGACATCCCAGAGCTGTGGGAGGGAACGGGAGCAGGCAGGAGGAATTCCATGGGGGGGCTATTCAGGTATCCCCTGCACACATGACCACGGGGCACCCACGTGGACCCTCATCCAGAGGCGTGGGGAGACTTTGGGAAACGCAGCAGCCTATTTTATTCATGTGCAATAAAATAATCTCCAAACTAGTTGCCACTTACAGATGTTCTGGCCATACGTAAATAACGATCCTACACACATGTGCAGGAAATATATTTATTTAATAGGCTCCAGAGCCATGGATAATGGTACTTATTGACTCACAGCCTTACTTGGAAAAATCGAGAGGGGGAAAACAAATTAAAGCATTTGCCCATCTATAAAATTAATGTACTATTTTACCTATTTCACAGCAGCATTAGCAAGCTTAATGTCTCTAAGGATCAATAGTGGCACTACTACACAGGCTTTTCTGTGCTGTCTTTGGCAAAACACTTTGTGAAGATGACTGGCAAGGCAGAGTTTGAACTACAATTTAAAAAGCAGTGTTAAAAAGGGGGAATAAGTTTTAAAAAAACTTTTTTTTTTTTTTTTGGAAAAACAACCAAAGAGCAAGACACAATTCCCTCTTAAAACCCATCAATATTTAGAAATATGGAAAATTCCTGTATCAGCATCTAATGCTTCGACCTATCCCTGTGAATAGATTGACACTCACACACAAATGCAGACACAAAGCCCATATGAATCCTGAATAGGCACATTCATGCAATCAGCAGTTGTGTGCAATTCATGTTCAGATGTTATGTAAATACATAAGAAACTTAATTTGTGACCTTGTGTTAATGGGAAACTGGGCACGCCAAACATATTTACATAAAAGCACAAGCCTGAATGTAAGTGACCATTTAAGACTGGCTGTGTGTTTTTCAGGTGAAGCATAAGTGCTTATATTTGAAAATCAGATTCAAAGCCTAATACAAAAGGTAATAAAACAAATCCTGTCTTCTCCCTGTCTGTCAAAAACCTTTTATAGACACGTCACCCACTTCTAAAAGGGCAAACTAAAAAAAAACCCCAAACAACAACGCTCTTTTGTTTAGCTGCAGCATGCCTGGAATACCTTAATGGATTGGAACATTTAAATTCCCAGTTGATTATGCTGTATTAGATCTCATTATTATTGACAACTGTCCCTCGGGCCACAGGGCCAGGGATCCCTTCTGCCAAATGCAGGGTGATGATCTAAAATAAGCAGGACAGGGATGGTGAAGGATGAATCCAGGCATGGGCTTGGGGGAGAAGGAGGGTGGGAAGAGAAGCAACTTTATTTAGAGTCATTTCCACATCCAAATGAAGCCAAATATGTATCCTCACATTCCTCTGCATGGGGTTTCAGTAACAGCAAATGCTCTGCACAGACTCTGCCCTTTAATCAAACTGCAATTTACTTATTTTTTGATGAGATTAAAGCTGGGTTTGGTTTTTGGTGAGTTTTCCATGCCATCCAAGACCCAGGTTCAGCAGGACCACTGTGCTTCCTCCCCTCACTCACCCACGGAAATGGTCCTAAATTATCCCTGACTTCAGCACCTTCCACAGGTAAACAGTGTGAGACAACAGAGGTGAGACTGACAGCTCAGATTAATCTCAATATTGCTACTCTGGGCTCAAATTCCATCTGCATCCAGTGTCAAAACAATTTGTTGCAATAAGAAGAGGAACAGCCTGGACCAGGCTCGCACACAGACGGGCTGGAAATAGCGGGAGCTCGGGAGAAGGGATTTGGCAGACAAAGAACACGAGTGTGATTCTCATCTGCAACTGCATTTCCCCATCACAGCCTGAGATACGAGTCCAGTGCATGAACGCTGTTCCAAAGCCATAATTAAAATCAGATTTCAGGAGGAAGCATCATAAGTTGCTTATTATTTCTGGAATCTGTAGGTACTAAAAATGTCCCCAGACTACTCGTCAGTACAAGGCTGCTGGAGGAAGCCCCCTCCTCTTCTTCCTAATTTTTTCCAGGTCAGCTGGAAGTTCTTAAGGCTTCTGAAGCCACTTACAAACTCAGACAAAAGCATCACCCCGAAGGTTTCACATTTTTCCAAGAGCAATGAGAGGTTACACAAAGCAAGTCCCACCCCTTGGAAGGTTTCTGTGGCCGCAGGAGCCCACGGTCAGGAAAGAGGAGAGGATGTCCATGGGGATTCCCATCTAACCTCATGCAGAAAACCATCTTTCTCCACAGCTTTGCTTGTCTCCTGGCACCTCCTCAATTCCTGCAGCCAGGCAACACCAGGAGTTGCCAAAAACAAGTCCCAGGGCGGGAGCTGAGCCTGTGGTCACCACGACTGTCATACTGAGCTATGGCTTGGGCACCTCCCTCAGCCAGGGGAGCATCAGCCAAGGGGTTTTTTAAACTTATATTTACCTTTTTTAAGATCAGCACCCAAGAACTGCTGGACCCTCCTCAGCAGCTTTTAGAGATCCACCAAGAAACTTCGGGAAGGTCGTGAACCACAATCCCATCCCACTTGGAAGAGACACGAGTGGCCGAGGACGTTACAAAGGCTCCATAGAAACCTTCCTGCCCCCGTGACTCAGGTAATGGGGATGCAGGGCCATCTTCCAGCACATATCTGGACCATTTCTGTGGGATTTCCAGCCCTGCTTCCCCATGGACACGTGCCTGGAACCAGCGGCGGGGTCGTCTGCTGGCGCAAGCGCCGTCACATCAGCTGACTGCCAAAAAGGAGCCAGAAAGCTGGAAAAGGCACATTTTTGCCCCAAATAGCACCGGTAGCGTCCCTGAAGTTATTTCTGATGGAAGGTTAAAAAAATCCCCTCCTGCAGCTTCTAAGCCCAGAGCATTCAAAAGCAATCAGTAATCGTGGCTGAACGATGGCAATCTCCCAACTCTGAAATTAAATTTTAACTTTCCACACAAATCCTTTCAGGCTGCATATTTATATATTTAGTAATAAAAACCATACTCATGACCATTGTCAGCTGTAAAAGTTCTATCATAATAACAACACTGCTAATGGGAGTTGAAACTGGAACAACACTGCCTGGATCAGTAGCTTCATCGCTGATGACTTTACTAAAATGATCCTAATTTTCTTTTGCAAAACATTAGATAAAACTCCCAAAGAGCTCTACAGACAGACTGGGGATGTACCTGGTAAAAGAAAAAAAAAAAAAATCCACATTCTGATGTGAAATTTTAAATCCAAGTGGTTACATGATGACCTGGACTGGTGGGTGACATCCCCACCCATGGCAGGGAGGTTGGAACTAGATGATCTTTAAGGTCCCTCCCAAACCAAACCATTCTGGAATTCTATAATACATATGACCTCTAATTAGTATAGTTTTGAGGTAGCAGTTTTTAAGGACTCAAAGCAAAATATTTTTACATTCCACTACAACTTTGAATTACAGATGGGATTAGTCTCATGGAGACATTTCTTTCCAATTAAAAGGAAAAAAAAATAGCTTTAACATTGGCAGAATGGACATACTGCCAGACCTCTATTTCTTTCATATATTTCTAATTCAGCATCAGTCAGGAGCTTTACTGAACACAAGCAGTTCACACTCTCACCTTTGATATTCTCTTTCCCAGGTATATTGTGGCTGAACATTATGAAAAGCCCAAGAACCTGCTGATTGAGGCTTAAACTTGCAAAGTTTATATTAAACTGAATAATACCTATCAATGAGCTAAAATGGAACTGTTTTAAGGGAAAAACGTCGAGAAAGATCTTAATAGACATTCATTTATTCTCTTTCAGTCACGCAAGAAAGTTCATGAGTCATGACAAGGGATGAAGGATGAGGTAGTTTAAAACCAAAATGTGAAACTAAATTACACTTTTAATTGGGAATTCAATTTTTCCTCATCAACTGCAAGTATGAGAATACAGCTTGTCTATCATTTACCACTGCAGACAGACAAGATGTCCTTTAAGAGGTGCAAACAAATGGGGAGCTTTGTCAAGTCTTTTTTTTTTTTTTCCTTAATGAATTATTTAACTTAGCCTTCACAGGTTAAGGAGTAGTATCTACATTCTGTCAATGTCTGGTACCTCATCCCCAAAAACATGTTGCTGTGGCAGATCAGGCCCTACATGTACCACAAGTACTGAATTTTCTATCAAATCCCATTTAACTGGGTGTAACACACAGTTTTTAAGACTGCCAGAACAAAATCGTTGCAGTTCTGCCTGCTCATGTTTTTGTAAGTGGCTTTTTGTGATTTGCTTTCTGGTAAATATTCCCTAAATGTAAAAAAAAAAAAAAAGAAAAAAAATGAGGAAAATAGTGGGAAAGTTCTAAACCCAACTTGCAACACAAAATCTGAGCTGAGGAGGAACTCGGTGTTAAGAGGGGACAGGAGACTTGTAGGTGCTCCCAAAAAGCCTCCTGCTGGGTTAATGGGTAGCATTTAAACACACTTAAATCAAGAGTGCAGCACATTGTGTCTGCAGAGGAAGAGTTTACAGACCTGAACCTCAAACAAACCCCTTTAAAATGCAAATCTCTGTGAAAGGAATCGCCCTTAATACGTTTGCTTTGTCCACAGGGCTCAGCCAGGCCCATCAGCACCAACCTGGAGGTGGGTTTGGAATGAGAGCTGGAGCATCCACAGGGAAAGAGGGAAGGATTCAGTGAGTGATGTCTGAATCTCCCAAGGAATGTTGTACAGTGAGAACTTGGCATGAAGGGAGCTCAGTGATGGATAAACACCTATCCCGGGCTGAGTCTCATGGTGGAATTGCCTTTTTTAGTTCTGGCTCTACATTTCCAACCAGCTCAGGGTTTGCTATCAGATACACTTGCTCAAATGTGTATTTAGTGTAAATAAATCTAGATCAGGATAAAATATCACCTGCCTGTGTCAATTCATTTCTCTCCCAAAGAAAAAACAACCCAAGCATGGAGCCCAGGCTGCCCTGCCACGGTTGTGCATCACAACTGTATAAAAAGCTTAATCAACACTGTATTTTAACCAAATTGGGGCAATTAGTTCCCCTCACTCCTCAAGAACCCGAGCTGCAGGTGTTCTGTCTCCCCTGTCAGGGAGAGGGGCTTTAAAACTCTCATAAACAAACAGGGCTGATTTAAAAGAATCATTTCTTCCTGAGAGGGACACATCTCTCATTTTTATGCTTGAGTAAATCAAAATTGGCTTGATCGATTTTGCTGAAAGTTTCCACTTGGATGCCAAGACGAGGGAAGAGGAATTTCAACTCAGCCAAAGAAAGAGGAATCAGGAGTCCTGCCCTCAGCATGGAGCATCTCCTGCTCCCATTTTGACCAGTTTAACTCCATGCAAATGACACCAGGATGTGGTTTTTCATGGTTCACGGGTTCAAGAGCCTGCCCAAGCCTGATCCTAAAGCACCCCAGGTTTGGGATGAGATAGCCCAGCACACCCCAGGCAGATTTGCAGTCTACAAACACCACCTTCAGACAGAAAGAAAACTGTTTATGCTGCCCCTTGTTATTAAGCAGAAGCTCCAATTGGGCCTCGTCACTTCACTTGGAAGTAAAAAATTACAGATGAAAAGGACCTGCACTTACAAAATGTTTATGCTCTTATTACACTTGTTATCCACACCAGAATGTTAATCATAACAACCCTGAGCAACCCTGCAGAGCGTCAACGCACTCCTTGGTATATGGCTTTGTTAGGTAGGAGTGGAAGGGTGAATAATAATATTCACAGCTTCCCTGCAGTCATGAAAATGTAAATATTTTTTTAAAGTGCTTACAAGACAAACCTACAGTAAATTTGAAAAATGTCCCCCATAATATTTAAACTAAATCCTCCTCTTTAACCTAACAAACCTAACCTTGCAACATGGCAGTTAAGTGATCCATTCATTTTACTTCAAAATCCCAGTTCTCCCTTTGTTTAAGAGCCAGACACCAGCTGACAAACAGGATGGATAATATGGTCTCTCCAGAAACATTTTTCTGTGATTTAGAGTGATTAAATCTAACACGTGCTTCTGCTGAGCCCTCAGCCAAGGTTTGGAAAGCAGTGGGTAAAGAAGTCTCAGGCCAGATCTCAATCCTATTCAGATGGAGAAAACTGAAGTTCTGGAGTGTTTGTCAACCTGCTCTTCAAAAAATAAAAGAGAAAAAAGATAGTCCAGTCATCTCAGCACATGAACACTGACTAAATACATTCCCAGAAGCAAGGAAAATGAAGGAATTAAGTTATTCCCTACGGGAGGGCAGGACAATAAGCAAAGGTCGGCAGTGGAAGCAGGATCAGGCTGTAGAATCCAGTGAGTGGAAGAGAATGGAGCAGATGAGCCTGAGGAAGTGCAAGTTCAGCCAGACCCTTCCTGCCCATCTGCAGATTCCTCTGCACCACTGCAAACATGCCTTTGGCATCCCCAGAGCAAGCTCTGCAGTACTGCCATGCCCACCTGGGAGGTGAAGAGGATGGGGATGGTTGTGTTTTACAGGCTGGGGATGAGCAGATGGAGCAGCCCTGGGAGAAGGACCTGGGGGGGGCTGGTGGGGGACAGGTTGGACATGAACCAGCCCAGAACCCCCCGTGCCCTGGGCTGATCCCCCAGCGTGGGCAGAGGGCAGGGGGGGATTGTGCCCCTCTGCCCCTCAGGTGAGACCCCCCTGCAGAGCTGCTCCAGCCCTGGGGAACAGCACAGGGAGGACAGGGAGCTGCTGGAGAGAGTCCAGAGGAGGCACCAAGAGGATCAGAGGGATGGAGCAGCTCTGCTGGGAGGAAAGGCTGGGAGAGTTGGGATTGTTCAGCCTGGAGAAGAGAAGAGACCTATTTGCAGCCTCTCGGTACCTGCAGAGGATGACAAGAAAGGTGGAGAGAGACTATTTACAAGGGTCTGGAGTGACAGGACAAGAGCAAATGGCTTCACACTGACAGTAGGTTTAGATTAGACATTAGAAAGAAATCTTCCCTGTGAGGGTGGGGAGGCCCTGGCACAGGTTGCCCAGAGAAGCTGTGGCTGCCCCATCCCTGGGAGTGTCCAAGGCCAGGTTGGACGGGGCTTGGAGCAACCTGGGCTGGTGGAAGGTGTCCCTGCCCATGGCAGAGGGCTTGGAACAAGGTGATCCTTAAGGTCTCTTCCAATCCAGGCCATTGACTCCATGATTTTGGGATTTTTGCATTATTATTTTGGTCGTTTATCTACACTTACCATCAGGAGTTTTATTTTACAAATGTTCAGTGGAAAACCAAACTGAACCAAACCAAAAATCCCTTCCTATACCATCAGAGTGCATGAACAGAACGTAATTACTGTCACACGGGCAGCAATAGGAGTCACTGTGGCTCACACCCCTTTCCAGCATGATTTATAATTTAATATTCCTTGTGATTCTACGTCCCTAGCAAAAAAAAACAACAACAAAAAAAAAACATATCAAAGAGGTTCTCCACATATCTCAACTGGAGGAATGCAGCTTTTCTAGTCACAAAGACCAGCGAGCAAGCATCTGTGTTCACACAGCTAATTAAAGTGTAAGAAAAACCTCTTTTATATCTGACTTGTGAAGCTGATAACGTGTAAGTTATAACTTGTATGAGACATGATAAACTCTGTCCTTCACAAAGAGAAATGCACTTCTAACATGACTTACTGTAAACAGATCTCAGGGTATAGCAGCTTCTAATCAGAGGCAGCTCCATAATGGACTTGTTGAGCGGTGACATTTCCTACACCACTTGGCACGGGGTGAGTGATGATGCTGCCGTGGTTAAACCAGATAAGGTGCAGTACTAATACAGGGAACAAAGTGTTGGGGTTTTGACTGCATTAAGCCCAAGTTTACAAACACGAACCTGAAATGTTTGACAAACACGGGAAGAGGAGCCATCAGGAGAGCACCTGCCCCAAAGCTGGGGGGAGGATCTCGGGCTTCGAGCTTTAATTTTGCTCGCTCGTAAAAAACTCACTTTAACGCCACCTTTGGAGAAAATGACTCATCACCAGCCAGTTAAAAAAGGACAGAGGCACTGGTTCCAATCAGTGTCCAGGAGGCCTGTTCATACTGGACACAAAGGTGGCAGGATTAGTGCACAATGGCTCGGTCCCCTCCGGCTCCGGGGGCTCTACCCCCCGGCGAGGAGCTGACATGAGAGGATAAGACAACTCCATTAGGAGCCCGTATCACTTCTCCACAGCCTTCCCCACAAGCAGATGGAGCAGCTATTTAGCCAAATGCACCGTGACTCCTGCTTTATACATGAGCATCTGGGATGTTTCCTACCGGGGGGCGAGGCACGATGTCCCCCGATTTATCAACCGTCCCGCGCGCAATTAAAGATTCAGAGAAATAATTTGGGGGTAAAGGCCCCTCGGCCGAGCTGAAAAGCAGCAAGGCGTGAGGGGTCAAGTGTTTCTGCAGGATTTATATTTACCAAACAGAGCTGCCTGCAAAGGAATGTCTGTGTGGAGCTGGGGCAGAATGAGGCCCTGGCAGGAGAACCAGCGATTGCTTCGTTTCGACTGAAACGAATTTAAACGCAGAGTTAATAAAACAACCCTCTTTATCGCCCTAAGAAACAAAATATATATGTAGTTAGAGCTATATAATTTCCTGCTAATACACATTTTGATCTGAGGATAATGTGCAGTATCACCATTTTTCTGTGCATTCTACAAAAGGCCTCTAATACCTTAGAACCATTTAATCAACATCCCACGCAGGCAGTGAATAGATAATTGAAATATAAGTACTGTCATCCATATCCCCTTTGGGAAAGTGACACAGTAAGCATTATATCATTCCATTAGACCATCCTTTGATGTGGGTTTTATTCTCATTAAACTATGTTTTAGCCTCAAGGTTTCTCCCCCCCACACCTCTCCGTGACATGGCCGTGCCAGGAAAAAAATAAAAAAATACCCCGCTGTTCAAAAGGCAAGAAGTACATTTTTACAAGCAATTGTACATGTCAAAAATATAAAGCTGCCTTTTTAATTTCTTGTTTACCAAACACAGGCAATGACAGCTTCTGGAAAACACAGGGTGGAAAAAAAAAAAAAAAGGAAAAAAGGAAGGCAGGAGGGTGGTGGTGGGGAAGGAATGCATTTACTTGTTTTCAAATAATAAAGCCTGAATACAAGCAGGATAAAAAATGCTTGAAAAGGCTGCCATGGTGGTGTCTGCTTTGAATTGTGCCCTGTTTAAACAAGAGGAAAGCCTCCCACTGAAAAAAGAAACATTTTTATCATTCAAAAAGATCTCAGGGCAGTCCCTTTAAAATGAGGTATTTTCTAAACAAAATATCAGAATGCTCCCCTGCAGGGAACGAGCATCTGATCTCTTCGAAATGATTATTCTCCAAGAACTGCAGATTTATGGAGTTTTTGTTTTATTTGTTTTAACTTAAGTAGAATGAAACCTGTCTGAAATGACCACCCAAGGGAGCAGAGCCCCCAGCTAAGCAGGGGCTGAGCTCTAAATGGGACCCCAAGTTGTACCAAGACCCCTGGGGAGGCTTTAAACCTCTGGCTTAAACCAGGGCTGGGGAAACGCTTAATGCAGGTCTCAGCCTAAGCCCAGGACATGGATTTCCCCTCACTTACATCAGTGCAGAGCTCCACTAACATCAGTAGGAACGCTCCTGATTTGCATTAGTGTTAGCAAGCAAAGAATCAAGCTAATTACCCTGAGTTATCCACAGTGATTACAGCAGGAATTTTGTTCTCAAATGCACACACATTTTTTTCAGCCCGGACTGGTTTTGTTACACTTGCAACTGTAGGTCTGCTAAAGGCAACTGGGTGGAAAACTCAGCTTTACACAGAGCTAGTTTTGAGTCGGGAAGTGTTTTTGAATAAATAAAGTTTGACATGTTGCAGTTTTCTACGTGCCCATGAATGTCCAACTTACATATCTGCAGTTATAACTACAGTTCATAAATATAAGTCATTGGTGAGAAACATTGCTAGCACAGGAGCTCTTTTTGGTCTGGTTCTTCAAGAGTTTGGCTTATTATAGGTTAAACTGAGCCAAATCAAAGCTCCATTCAGAAATGTCAACAAGTAGGAGAAGCATTAGTGCCTCCATTAACTGCAATAACCATCAGCTGTGGTCATGAGTGGGAAATCCATAGACAGAACACAGCTCCTTGGGCACTGCCAAGGGAGGAGGTTAATGGGATGTTAGGAAAAAATACCCACCAAACAACACAGAGATTTGCTTGTTTTAGTCATCCAAGGCATTATCTGTGTTGTGCCTTCTTCTGCCATGTTAATAGACCTAAATGCATGTGGAAAAGCAAGCTTGAGTGTAAATATTCAGCATAATGAGACTACAATTAAATTCCATAGCATGTTATTTTTATCATAAAATTAAGGAATGGTTTGGGTTGAAAGGGACTGTAAAGCTTATCTTGTTCCAAGCCCCTGCCATGGGCAGGGACACCTTCCACCAGCCCAGGTTGCTCCAAGCCCCGTCCAACCTGGCCTTGGACACCCCAGGGATGGGGCAGCCACAGCTTCTCTGGGCAACCTGTGCCAGGGCCTCCCCGCCCTCACAGGGAAGGATTTCTTCCTAATATCTAATCTAAACCTACTCTTTTCCAGTTTAAAGCCATTATATTGAAGGGTTTTGAGACAAGAGCCGGAGCCAACCCTGGCTGTGAGCAGATCAGACCACAGCTCTCCTGAGATCCCTTCCAGCCTGGACCATCCTCTGAGGCTCCCTGCATGGTCCAGGTGACAAGAAACCTGGGGGTGAAGTGAGGGAGAAGCCCCAGCCCCACTCCCAGGCAGCCACTGCAGCCACTGCTGAGGCCAAAGCCAAAGGACTTGGCACAGAAAACAGCTGAAAGGTGCAAAATACCACAGGAGCAGAACTGAGCGGTGTCCACATGGCCATGAATTGGTTATTTAGAACGTGCTGTTCGAGGGCCCAGGATCTTTAAAATGAAAAACTGTTCCTGTACAGCTCTGAAGATTTTTATGAGTGATTAACACAGCAGATCCAGCAGCACCCTAAGTTCATAAAACAGCCACTTTTTCACAGGAGTTTCACAGTGCAGTTCTGGGCAATCAGAACTGTCACTTTGTACAACATAATGAAGCAGGACACTTGTCATCCTCCAGGTTAAGCTCCCTCAGCTACTGCAGCTCATACTGGAGATTTATTTAAATTAATCTGCAGGAAAATTAAATCCATTACCTTAAAAAGCAAGGGAATAAATCACACCCAACAGGAAACCAGGAAAAGCTGCTGCCATTTCAGTTGAATCTGAGGTTGTGTGAGCACGTGAAATGTTTCGCTGTCAATGACACAAAACCAATTCAATAGCAGGAAAACCAATATCAGCTGTTGTTATAATGCAGAACACAAATGCACTCAATGAGTTTAACACTGCAGCCCAAGTATGAAGAACATCTCAAGCTGTTTGTATTTCCAAACAAGACTTGAGGGGTCAGAGGAGGGAGGAGGAGATGTGGGCAGGCAGGAATGATGGATGGTGCTCAGTGGCGTGCTGTGCTTGGGTCTACTCTTGTTATTTTTGCAACAGGATGTCTCTGATTACCCTCTGAATAGAGAATAAGGATGGTTACGTCTCATTGCTCAAAGGGAACATTTTTTTCAGAGCCTTACAAATTAAATAGGACATTGTAAAGCAAGCAGTCAATGAACTATCAGGTGCTGTTTGTCACAAATCTACCAAGAGTGTCAGAAGATTCCCTGGGGGGCACCAGAGGTGGGTTTGGGGCTGGCAAATAAGGTAAATGTACTCCAGTGCCTACATTGAGCAGTCTCAGCTCTGCAGAGTCGTCGTGTCAGTGCCTGCATGGATTGTCCAGGCTAAAGGATATAAGATACAGAGCAGGGGCACACTGAGCCTCTAAATAACTGTTTCAGCCATCAAGTTGATGCTTCACTAAGGATGGAGGACAATTGCTCTTCCAGAGATGTTTGCTGAACTGGCTCACAGGGAGCAATGGACAGGCCAAAGCTGCCCAACTGAGACACTTCTTGAGTGCCACCAGTAAGACCATGACACTGTCCCCAGCCACACCTCTGAGGCCGTGGTGACATCCACACCCCACAGTGCAGCCCTGGCCACAGAGCTTTTCTTTAAAAGCTACTGAGGTTCCTCACCGATCCCAAAAGAAGCTGCAAGTCCTCAGTAACTCCCAGAAAAGGCTGATCTGGGGATCTGGGAACCACATGAATGTGTATGCAGGGAAATGAACCCCCCCAGACAGGGGCTTGTGGTGCTTTCTCCCATTGAAGACTTCAGGAAGAAAGGAAAGGGAGAAAGGCTGGAAATAAGGTCAGTTAGAACTGACAGCTGGTCTTAAACCTAAACAGACTTGGGGCTGAGGCTGCAAATGGAGGCCACGAAGTGAAACACATGGAAATAAATTCTCTGCAAAGGCAAAACATTTCCTAACAAGCCAGTTCCATGAATTAGCTTATCTAAAATGGAGACTCCAGCTCCTCCCAGGACTGCATGATTCAGTAACTCCAAGGACCTCTCACTGGGGGTTACCAGTTTGATTCTGGCCTGAGCTCAAAGCATCTAAGAATCCTCTATGTGATGGCACAACCCCTATAAAAACTCTCCTTGGCCTCAGTGCAGTTTCTCAGTGGGCAAGATTCACATCAAAGCCACCCCCAAAAGCCTTTCCAAGGAGCTGCAGAGCCAACGTGATGGAGAGTTAACAGCCTTCCCTCTCTTCAAAAGGGATCTCAAGCTCAGGACAAAACCTGCTACCCACACTGACCAGTTCTGCAACAAGGACTATGCCAAATAAACAGAAAGCAAGAAAAGACCAAAAAAAAAATAAAAAAAAAGGGAGGGAAATCAGAATATATTCACAAACAGCGCAAATGAAGACGGGTCAGAAGATGATGCCTCGTTTGCACTGGACAGCACAGATGTTGTAATGCAGCAGAATTAAAAAAACCATCAAGTATTTCATGAAATGAAGCAGCTAAAGAGAAGAAAATGTCAAAACTCAAATGTCAGACAAATTTTGGGCAAGAACTCCGTGCATACCCCAAGCTCTCTGGATCCCTTCCCAGAGCCAGGACACCAGTCTCTTGCGTACTGTTTACCCACCCCTGTCTGGTCTGGTTTTGCCTGGTTTTAGCACAACCATTTACGGGCTTTATTTAATCAGCCAGGAAGGAAAGAGTTCAAGGAACACCAGGGAATATGTGGCAAAACGTAACAAGGTTAGATCACTTGCACTGGATTATTCTCCTCTGGCAGAAGAAATAACCCCAGTCAAGGCCTGCGTGTTCCAGGGTCTGCAGGGAGCGAGGGCAGCATTATTCAAGGGAAGTGACACTTTAAAGAACTTTAAATTAGCTGTTGACAGTCAGGTAGATAGATTGAGGAGTGATTACACAAAGTCCCCAGCATTACCATTTTGTGGTGAAAGCAAATATGAAAGGGAGGGAGAAGCAAGAAAATCCATGAAATATGGGTTTGCCAATCTGTGGTGCATTCAGACGACAGCGAAGTTCACTTAAGGACACTGGAAACATAAAATAAATGGCTTTCTCTGAATCAAAACTTGACAGAAAGTTTCCTAGTTATATTTTTGACTCCAGAAGCACTGCAAGCCATGCAAGTAGACTATGATAAAAACAAACAAACAAATAATAAAAATAACCATCCCCCATCATCTTTCTTCCTAACAAGTGTTCCTTCTCCCAGGGCTAAAGGACCACATGGAAGGGAGCAGAAGTGCAGCTCTCCTGAACTGCACAATTAAGCCTGACTTACTGTATGTACAACAGATGCCCTCACTGCAGTGGTCCCTAAAATATGTTTTTAAATAAAATTAACTCAGCTCAGGAATCTGTAATTAGCACCATCTCTGAGAACAAATCAGAACAAGTTTATTGAAGTGCTCTAACTATTTACCATGAGAGCGAATTTACCCCCAAGGTTCACTTTACTATTTTGTCTCAATTTTCTTGTAATTTCATCTATCACGGGTTTTTTTTTCAGTCCTCCAAAGGTGATGGATAAAACACAGAAAGAAATAGGACCAACTGTTCGCTGAAGCCTAAGGGAAAACATAATTTTGTTATAAATAATCCTTGGCACAAATCACGGAAACGCAATACTAAAATTGTTTGTTGAATCATTTATGAATTGGGCCTTCAGTTTCAGTTTGCAAATAAGTCAGAGGTTTTTTTCTTGATGTTCTTTTTCACTTTGCTTTTTTAGCTGGCAAACAGCCTTTGAGAGACTGAACCGATACATAATCCAAAAAACAGAGGGAATGAAGCGGGTTTACTTTTTTGAAGGAAATCTCTTTGCTTTTTGGGCTGGGAGGAATTTACTTATGGACTATGATAAATTCAATGATGACAAATTTTCACATTAATTCCACGAGATGCCACAATTTTGAGTTTTCACCCGGCTAAATAGGCAAAGACAACACAAGGGCCTTTACAAACCACTAAAGAAAATGATTTGTAGGTACCTCTGCTGGGAGTCTCAAACGAGTATCTGCGATCCAAGAGATAAATGTGACTATTAAAAACAACATACATCTTTGTGTTTGTTCTAAGATGGGAAATTCTGAAGATTTATTGTTACAAAAGAGAAGTTCAGTGGAACATAACTGTGTGCTACCACACCACGCACGCAGCCATCTCATGGCACATGAAGAAATATGTAACACGAGGGGAAATTCAGCTGCCTTGAGAAATTCCGTGTTTTCCAGGACAGCTGATTGCCCAAACTCCTCAGATGAAAGTTATAAACACGAAGAAACAGCAAAGAACAGAGAGAGACGCGTTTCTTCCTTGCGTCTTTTGCCTTAAAAGTGCTATTTTTCGTCATCTGAAGAGGGAGGGAAACTTGGAAACAGATAAAAGCAGCGTGAAGCTCCTTTCTCTCAGCCAGAGCAGGTGTGCAGGGCCTTACCTGATCTGTCCTCGCACCAGCGGCCTGTTCTTTGTCCTGTTCATGTTTGAGTCAAACGGGACCTCAAAGAACTGTAATTAAAAAAAAGAAAAAAAAAAAAGAAAGGAACAGTCAAAATGAAAGGATCCCGGAAAACATGCCACGTGTGGAATGTCCTGTCTGCATCTGCAGGTGCTTTAATCTCTATTTTTGAAGGTTCAGGAATACGGCGCGAATTTGGAGCTTTGATAAGTTTGCACCGATGCTTTTGGCAGCCCCTGAGAAAGAAAACCACCTGGAGGACAAAAGGAGTTTGCACAAGACCCCAGGAGTTCATCACCCGAAGCAGAGTTTGATTCCAAATCCCGCTCCTGACAGGTGTGACACAGCTTTGAGACGTACACAATTCCATGTGCACACACACAATGGAATCATGGGATTGCTACACTTGGAAAAGATCATCCAGCCCAACCATAAACCCAGCACCACCACCATCAAACCACATCCGCAAGTGCCACATCCACACGTTTTTTGAATGTTTCCAGGGATGGTGACCCCACCACATCCCTGGGCAGCTACTTCCAATGCCTGACCACGCTCTCAGTGAAGAAAATCTCCTAAGATCCAATCAAAACCTCCCCTGGCACAGCTTGAGGCCATTTCCTCTGGTCCTGTCACTTCTTATCTGGGAGAAAAAACCAATCCCCACCTGGCTCCAACCTCTTTAGGGAGCTGTAGAAAGCAAGAAGGTCCCCCCGAGCCTCCTTTTCTCCAGGCTGAGCCCCCCAGTTTTACATTAACACAAACAGCCCTTGCAAATTTTCCTCTTCTGGTCTTTAAAAGACAAACACCAAGGTTTTTCCCAAGATCATCTGACTTCCAAGAACCCATAACCCACCCCCAAATCAATCAACCCTTGTAAAACGCCACCGAAACTGCACCGAGTCTCCAGTTGGAGCAGCAGGGAGTGAACACACCATATGGTGTTATTTAATGTCACAACCTAATTTGACTTTAAACGTGGCCTATGGGAAAATTCAGGAGTCACTATCTGCTCGGAATTCCTGCAGGCTCCTGGAGGAGTTTTTTTTTTTTTTTTTAATAAGAATATTACTGGAAAAGCTGAATCCACTTTGCCATCCAGGCAACTCTAGAGCCGTTGGGTTTTACGTGTGCAAAATAACAACACAAATACCAAGCAGGGATTTACTTACAGAAAGTGTAGGATGTGTTTATACAAAGAATATTTTCTAGTGACGTTACGTCTGAGGTTTTGGGGTAGGATCCCAATTATGGTGAATATGTAGGAAAAGCACCATAACAAATCATAATTCCGAGGAGTCAGACTGACAGTATAGCTCAGTGTAGCCAAACTGCAGACAGATTTTAGGTGATTATATATGATAAATGACTACATGATAAAATCTGTGGTGTTCCAGCAAGCTGATTTAACATTTTATGCTACAAAAGAGACAATTAACAAACATCTTCATTGTGACAGTGTCACATTACTGGTCTTGCTGCTTACTGGGGCTGCATTCCCAGGGGAACATCAATGGACAGGGACCATTCAGAGCCCTACGGGTGGATATCAAGGGAAAGATGCTCCATTTTCAGGCACATGGAACCACTTTTCCCACCTACTGCCTTGAAGTAATGACTATATAACAATTGGGAATCTCTGCTGTTGCTCCTACATGTTGCAAGAGCAGCAGGGATTGGATACCCATGGATACCCATGGATCACCCTGTCTAACACAGCCCACAACGTTCTCAATCCGTGGTGCCATATAAAGGCATGGAAATTTAAAACACCAATGCAGAATTTAATTACTAGTTTATATTCAATTCACTAGAATTTTTTGCCTCCATCTGTGTGGCAGAGCTGGCTGGAAGTTTGAATCACAGAATCATTTAGGCTGGGAAAGATCTCCAAGACCATCAAGTCCAACCTGTGACCGATCCCCACCTTGTCCTTCAGTCCAGAGCACTGAGTGCCATGTCCACACCCCCAGGGATGGGGACTCCACCACCTCCCTGGGCAGCCCCTTCCAATGCCTGACCACCCTTTCCATGAAGAAATTCTTCCTGATGTCCAGCCTGAACATCCCTTGGCACAACTTGAGGCCAATTCCTCTTGTCCTGTCGCTGTTTTGCTCCCAGTAAACCTCTGTCTGGAAGGGAGCATCCAACCCAACTACAATCCCTACCAATTCTCAAAGCCTTCCAATTTTATTATTGATATTCCTGAAGCAAACTCAGGCTGCTCAGCCAAGAGTTTCTCATAGGAAAGAGAAGAATGAAAGAAAGGGAGAAAAAGAAAGAGAGAAAGAGAGAGAGAAAGAAAGAGAGGAAAGGAAGAAAGAAAGGAAAAAAGGAAGAAGGAAAGAAGGAGGAAAGAAAGAGAGAAAGAGAGAAAGAGAAAGAAAGAAAAGAAGAAAGAGAGAGAGAGAAAGAAAGGAAAAGAAAGAGAGAAAGAAAGAAAGAGAGAAAAAGAGAGAAAAAGAGAGAAAGAGAGAAAGAAAAAGAAAGAAAGGAGAGAAAAAGAGAGAAAAAGAAAGAAAGAGAGAAAGAAAAAAGAAAGAAAGAAA
>NW_016690495.1:0-85956 GCF_001604755.1 Lepidothrix coronata | reverse complement strand
AAGAAAGAAAGAAAGAAAGAAAGAAAGAAAGAAAGAAAGAAAGAAAAAGAAAGAAAGAAAGAAAGAAAGAAAGAAAGAAAAGGTTCACACATCTTTTGCTCTGCCTGAGCACTGTGACACAGCACTGGGCAGCTCTTCAGTCATTTTTAGGCAGGCAGATGACAGGGAATTTCTTGTCCAGTGTTTGCTGTGGCTGATCTGCAGCGGTTGGACCTTCACAACTACAACACTGCCCCGGAAGTGTGGGATGTTTCACCAAGAACCTCCCTAGGAAACAGCAAGGAGCACCTTCGGAGCGGGGAAAGCGCCCGCTCGGATCCGCCGGCAGTGATTGCTCCTGACAGCTCAGCCTTTTGCTAATGGTTTGTTTCACTGTTACATTTCAGGGACAATTACAGTAAATGAAGAAAAAAATGTCATTTGACATCAGACTGGTTGAGCAATACAAGGGAAAAATTCTATAGAGCTCAAGTCTGTTCTCTGGAAAATATCTTGGGTATGCCTGGGGTTTTCTTGTAAGTCACAGTTTTGATTTCTGTTTGCAAAGTCTGACTGCTCTGAGTTGCTTCCAGTTTAAAATTGTGTGTCTGAGGAGATTCTGGCTCATTTGAGAGGCCTTAAGCTCATGGATAAAGGTATCCTTGTGTGATGGATAAAATCAAACTAATGTGCAAGTTTTAAACGTCACGTGTCTCAAACACAAAATGACTACAGTGAAGAACAGCTGGACAGTCAACACCTGAAAGAATTTAAACTTATGCAGTTAACAGGATAACCTGACAATGCCATGCTCAGCGTATGAAATATTTCCATATATATTTAATATAGCAGTCAACCTCTGAATAGAATATAAATTTTGAACAAGAATCTCCTCTGCTGACTTAAGTCATCAAAAAATGTCTGTCTCTACACACAGACACGGCTGCTCCTGAAATTAAGATTACTGCATGACTTCAGTCTGAATTTTCTCGCTTTTTTAAATCTGACAATCGGAATAATCTGTTACTGTCAAGTGTACGCACGGAGCTACATTTCCAACTGAACTACAGTTAAGGAAAATCCTTTTATTTGCAATGCCCTAGATTCCTTCACTGAGCTAGTTGCTATTACATGTCAGCAAGATGCCATTTATCAAACTTTTCCCATTTTGCTCCCAGATGTTCAGCAAAATTCTCTCTCCACTCGAAATTATTTTCCCCTGATATTCTAGAAAAACCGAAAAAAAAAAGTGCATCTCAAATATCATTCCATAGGAATGAAAGAGTGAAGTCAAACATATTATCTCATGCCAGGCCAACACAGCCCTGCCTGTTTTAGCAAAGAGTAAATTCAGTAAGATGACTCCTGGATAAATAAATATTTTAAAAGCACTCAAGAGGCTTTTTCCTCAGGAAGTCTGAATGCATCGGTTCAGCTGGACACGGCAGAATATTATCTGCCCTTGGTATCTGGGAAGTTGGCCACCAAAAGGGCAGACAGAGGGTTAAATCTACAGCATCTAAAAAGCCCTGAGTGACAAAACTTGGCAAGAGCTCTGCAGACCCCAACCTAAATTTTAATCAGCATGCATGGACATTTAAAACATGACGGTGGAAAAAAAAAATAAATCAGGCCAGCCAGTACTTTGTGGTTTATTTCTCTGGCAGGCTCATCAGGCTCTTTGTGCAGATCTCATCTTGTTAATATACAGTAATTATATCTTAAACATCTCCCAGTTCCTAGAGTAGCTGTCACATTACTGCTCTGAGCTGTTTACACCCATGGGGTTTCTGTCCTTCAGCTTCTTCACATTGGTTTCCACTTTGTTTTCTAGGGAAACGTTAAAGAACGTTTAATTTCAAGCTGCCTCCTGGAAGCAGAAGTGCATGCAGGAAGTAGATGAGCACTCAGATCTCCCAGATTAATAATTTTATTAGGACTAAGGCAAGATTTCCATAGCATCACCTCCCACATGCAGACGGCATTACGACACGCCAGCATCTCCAGGACCAACGACAGGGAAAGGTGAGAGGGTGTCCTGTGCCTTCACAGGGAGACCTCTTGCTCCTTCCATCAGCTCACAGAACCACAGAATATCCTCAGCTGGGAGGGACCCAGAAGGATCATCCAGTCCAACTCCTGGCCCTGCACAGACACCCCAACAATCCCACCCTGTCCCTGAGAGCGATGTCCAAACCCTCCTGGAGCTCTGGCAGCCTTGGGGTTGTGCCCATTCCCTGGGGAGCCTGGTCAGTGCCCAACCACCCTCTGGGGGAAGAACACCACCACCACCTATTAACTTTCCCAAGACAGTGACCTGACCATTAGCAGTTAATTAGGCCAGTGGAGCAGACACAAAGCCCTGAGCACACACTGCATTTGCCATCCGTGGTCATTCCTGCGGGAGGGACTGTAACTCCTGCACCATGGCAGTCCAACACCTTCACTCCTGTTCACACAAAAACACCAACAGAGTGCACTAAGAGGAACAATATGCCACAGAGTTTATCAAACAGATCAGCCACACTCCAGCTAATAAACATCTCTCTTAGACCACTCTGGATTTAGAAGTGTATCAAGCACCAGCCTGGCCCCCGGCCAGGCCCAGCTCTAATCGGTGACGCGTGGTGGGAACAGCAGTGGCTGGAACAGGCACCCAGTGTGCCATGTATTGACATAACATTTTACTCTAATGCTAAACACATATTTACAGCAGAACCGATAAGCCCGTGAGTCTAAAGACAGAATGGAACCCTGCTATTAAAAGACAATTTAATTCGAGGCAACTCAGAGGTCCTGCCATTGCAAAACCACCCCTGCAACTGAGAAGGCTTCCATGTGCTCTTTGCCAGCAGAATTGTCCCCTGGATCTCCGTATTTCTCTCTGAAGGGCAGTTCAGGTGAACCTACAAGTGAACAAAGAGATGAAGCTGTTGCCAAAGAACAGTCACCTCCTCCTGCACTGAAGTGCTGCTGGGCTCCAAAATCCCCTGTGCCTTGCCCCACATGGGAAGGTGGAGATGAGCTACAGGTGGTGGCCAAAGCTCCTCCTCAGCTCAAATCTCTTGCCACAGACCCAAGCAAACATTTTTAACACCACACAAATAAAACCCAGTACAGCTCCCCACTTGAGCACTCCACTGAACACCTCCAGCCAGGGGGGAAGTTGGGCTGTTCAGGGCAGGTCTTGCAAATATTGGTCTGGTTGAATTAGGTGCTTCTGGGGTTCTCCCAACTCCTCTGCACTACAGTAAGCTCTGATTCTCTTTGGTTTCCTTTGGCATTGCCCAGGAGCAAGCAGTTAACCAGAAACACCACTGAAACACAGGCTGGAAACCAAAAAGGTGCACAAATTCAGGAGACGTGAGTGGACCAAAACTGGGCGGAGAGCGCAAAGGGGCAGAGCAGAGCCTGGATAGCTGGACAATAACCTCAGGTTTCCTGGGGAGGTGACACCCAGAAAGCCGTTACTCCAAATTCATCAGGTTTCAGCACTAGCCTTTCACATGAAGTCTCCTGACTTTCCCAGGCAGCCAAAGGAAAGCTGCTGTAAGGAGCACTGGAAACCCATCAGACCACGAGTTCCTTCCTCTGCGACTGCTCTTCCCCTCCACATTAACTAATTATTTCTATTCTTCATGTTTTCGGTGATTTATCTTACATTGTCATAAAGGAATATATAATTACATAAGCGGAGAAGAAAAACATAACATATAATTTATGGTAAATAAGATCAAAGTCAACATTATTATTACAGGTTTCCTTCTGGTTTCCTTTCAATCACTTTTATATGAAAACAACAAAGAATAATTAAAGCATATTACAAAGGTCTTTTTGCTCAATTGTACACAGATGTGACTGAAAAAAATGCAGAGGGAAGGATTTTCAAAAGCACCCATGCACTGATCTAACACGATTCTCACTGAAGTCAATGGCAGTTTGACTTCAATGAGAGCAGAGACAGACCAACACTGAGTGATTCTGAAAATCCCACCCTAATTGTACAAACAAGGGGAGGCTTTAGAGATTGCTGGCTTGGAGATTGTATATTTGAGAATCATAAAGGGCACACAGCACCTGTTTGTCTTCAAGATATGAAAATAAAGCAAGGCAAATATTTTAAGGATTAGAAATAGCTTTTTCGCTTTTTCTTTTTTTTTTTTTTAAGGCAGTATCTGAAAGCCCTCTGGCTTTGCAGTTCCCAGTCTTGCTATAGATCTGCTTTAATATTTTCCATTTCAAAGAAGATCCTAATTAAAAATGAGATTGATGCAAGCCTGAACAATGTTACAATGTTCCTCTACAGATAGAGGAGGGCAGTGAAACCCCAGACTGTCCCACGAACCCACAAAGCTCTGCTACATTAAGCATCTGCCACAGTTTAATTTATTATTTCCCCCCCCAAAAAAAGACACATTTCTCTTATTAGCCAGCATTTAGAAACTCATTGCTCTGTAGAGGGAATAGAACAGGAGGAAATGGCAAAGAAAATGTTAATACTTGTCACTCCAGAGATATATTTTTAGGAGGGAGAAAGCAAAGACTCACAGACTTCAGTTAGCAGCCATGTGTCACCTCGGACCGACCTGCCGTGCTGGCCCTGCTTTTCAGAGCTCAATAAGTGACGTGTTGTTATTCCCTTGCCCTCTCACAAGGGTGTGACTTTCCAGAGACACCCCAAAATGTGCATTTTTTAGGTTTTACACTGCACTTATTTCAGTGCCCTTAAGTGGCAGCAGGGCTGGAGCTGCTGGCACTCCTGGCACAGAGCTCTGTGCTGGCTTTCAGCTCATCCAAACCCTTTTGGTGACTCTGACCAACAGAACAAGTGGTCACTGAGCTCTTGCAGCTCTTCATCAGCACTTCAGCCAAACGAGATCCTTTGGTGATATCACAAGTGCCATTACAAGGAGCTTGGAAAGCTAAAAGCTGCTGCTCCATCCACGGGGCTCGTCCTGACAGTGAGGGGTCAGGAAAGAGGAGAGGAGGATGGACACATCCTGAAACAGGCCACTGGGATGAACCACTGGCTCTGCAGGTGTGGATGTGCTTGTGGCACCCGGGGAAAAGCAGTGAGGGTGCAAGGAAAGCCCCTGGGACCACACATGTCTGAGCCTGCTGAGCAAAGAATTAGCAATAATTAAGGACTCCATGTGGTCTTCAGCTGTGTGAATAACTTTGAACTAAATAACAGAGCATTTGCACCAAATTACTTTATCTATTTCACACCATATACAAATTTTTCTTGTCTTAGAATCAAATTTTTTAGTACCACTGCACCAGCTCATTTAATCTCATTTTTTTTCAATGCACCTGATGTCCAAGACTTGAAATGGGAGAAAAGACGTGAATGTCCTGGTTTAGTAAATGAGAAACAGGTTGGGTGACCACCCACGAGCCTGGCCCTTCTCCTGAAAATCATATTTTGCTGAGAAGAGACTGTAACAAAAATGAAATAAAAATAAAGCCAGGCCCTTATAAGCTGTTCAATTTTGAAAACTGCTGACTTTGTGAGCCACCTCAACAGCGTATTCCTGAGGCCTCGTGGAGGTCAGCCACGGCTTCAGGGGGAATGCAGGCTGGATACCACAGACAGGCTTTACCTCATGTGATCCACCTTGGAGAAATAACTTCCATGGGAAGAAATACTGCTTCCTGGCCAGCTGCCAGGGACTTCTAATAATATGAAATATTTACCACCACCAAGTCCTTTTTGTTCAGCTCACAATTAATGCATCCACAAATAAAGCTCCTTGGTCCAGGTCCTCACTCTGCCCCACTTTCAGGAGGGCACTTGCCCATCGCTGCATTTGGACTCATGGACCAAAGGAGGCAATTTTCAAAGCCTTCCCAACTTTTTCTTATGGATTTTGTCACCTCTGGGCTCTTCCTTTTCACCTTAAAATGAAAATGGTTAAAAAATGTGTTTCACACCTCGTGCCCTTCCCTTGTTCTCACCCAACCAGCTGCACCCACAGAACGACCTGATCTGGCCTGAAGCACAGCTAATTTCCCTCTCATATTTTCATTTTTTTGATCTGTGCCACTGGATCTGTGCATCCTGGACATGGAAACAGGGGAGGGAAAGGGTGAAGCTGTGACTCAGCTCCCCCCACTGTGCTGGTACATCACGTCCCCCAGGAGAGAAGCAGCACCACAACGGTGAGGGGGTTAAAGTGTCCTCTCTCTCCAGGGTCACAGAGATAAGGCAATGAAGTCACATTTATCTGGGTTGTGCTGACCTGGTCTAAGAAAGGAAAACTTCACCTCCCCACACACTTCAACAACTGGGCTCTGATCACCCCAAATCTGTCCCTACTTCTGCAAGATTTTAATGATGAATTATAAGTGGATGTCAGAGGCATCTGACATCTGTAATGTGCTTTCTCCAGGAACTATTTTATTTCTGTATATTTTAGGAACCAGTATTAGAGTTGAAGAAAAATACCACCTTTATGCCCTACCAAAATACCCCCTGAATCACTTCACAAGGCCACTTTCTCCACGAGATTCCTTTGCATTAAATCATATTTGTCACGACGCCAGCGTGCCATGAGTGCAACGTATAATTTAAAAAACAAACAAAACTTCAAATAACAACCTCTTTGCTGAAGATAGGAATTGCACAAGGTCAGTATCTGGTTTAAGTTACTATATGTCCTAAAATACACCAGGCCAGGTCCTCTGGACACAGTGCAGCTGCTTTGAGCAATACTGCAGATAAAATCCGATACTGAAGATGGCTTAGACAAATTCCTGTGGTGGAATAAAGTTGTTACTCGGGGAACTCCTGGGGAAGTATTTCTGCTGCCCACAATGCAAGTGCTTAAGTCAAGCAGGAGATCCAGAGTCAACCAGGAGACAGGAATCTCCTCCAGAGGAGTGAGAGCAGAGGCAGGAGCTGGGAAGCTTTTATTTCTTGT
This sequence comes from Lepidothrix coronata, assembly GCF_001604755.1. Classification (NCBI taxonomy): domain Eukaryota; kingdom Metazoa; phylum Chordata; class Aves; order Passeriformes; family Pipridae; genus Lepidothrix; species Lepidothrix coronata. Next base: position 79,054 of record NW_016690495.1, on the reverse strand, counting down.
AGTAACCACAGCGGGATCCTGAGCTCCTGGCTTTGGCCAGGGCAGTTGTGGAAGGAGCAGGTAACTCCACAGCCCCCCAGACCACCAGTATCAGCTGCTTCTCAGTCCCCTGAGACTAGAGAGCTATAAAATCAAGCAGCCTCACTGTGCTCTGCTCTTGCCCAGGAGATTAGAGCAGGGAAGTGGGAAGGTGAGATTTAAATCGCTTCCACACGTCTCCTGGCTCCAACCCATGTGTCCCGGATCCAGGTCATTTTAATCAGCTTTTTATAAATTGTCACTCAAATGATAAGAATACTAATCCACTGCAATGTGCTTCCTGCCAGGCACCCGAATATTAATCCATAAACTGTTCTCTTATATCACACGGAGACGTGTTGGCTTTAACTGCTCATGGCTGACACGTCCTGTTAGTGAGGCTTTTCTTCTTACAACACAGACAAAAGTAGCACCATACACAAAGCAGCAAGGCTTGCCTGCTCGTGGCTAGGGAAAGGTTATTTATGTAGGTGCAAACATCTAAATTACTTATTCAAAATACCTTTTAGTTTTGGAAATAAATTAACTTTTACACTTGAAGTTACTGGCACTGGCGAAAGAGAATTTGCTGTGGTCCAGCTGTACTTGGCAAAAGGAAAATCTACAGCTCCTTCTGGCCAGGATATTAAACAACTCAAACCCCCAAAACCCACAATGGATGAAATGTGGGAATGCTGTAACACAGCCAGTAAAAAAGCCTAACTGTGAACAAGGGTGTGAAGTGGCATCAGCCTTTACTGACGTGTCTGAGCACGATAACATTGTCCAAGTGCCACGGAACCCACAGCTCAAACCTCTTCATAAAATCACCCCTCAGGAATTATTCCTTTAAAGTATCAGGAGCTGTTATCAGAGAGGGTTTCAAGTCACATCTTTATATACAGCACACTTAGGGAATCTATCAGGTCTACAGGAGAGAGTTTACAAGTTTCGCCTCCCCAATAAAATTTAAAACCCCAACTTTCCCCTGTTGTTCCAATGTCTGACAAGAGAGCAAGGGATCTCTATGGGGGATTTCAGGATTTATACTGTGCTGGCAAGAGAACAGCCTCATCTCTCCCCTCCACCATGGGCTCTCAGGGCCAAAAGAGCCCAGTTTTTAATATTCTGAAGGGTTTTGAATGTTAGGAGAGAAGCAAGCACCACAATGAGTGCAATGTTGTAACTTCATTTGTACGACAACAGTTTTATTTAGCTTAAATCTTGGCAATAAAGTAAATTAAGAAAAGTCACTCTCCTCTCTCTCATCTGTAAAGAACTTAAGAGAAAGCTCCCAATATACTAATAATGTATTTTTTTTCCTGTTAGTATCACAAATCTGTGATGCCACGTGTGTGACACTTTCAAGACATTCTCTCCTCCTAAGGCTATCACAGTTTTGCTGATCAAAGAGACGCTCACGAGTCTCTATGCATGAGGATTCTGCTCAAGCCTAATGATGTTGCCCAGAGTAGGTTAGTTTTGGTAAGGGATTTTTCTTCCTTAAACCGTGATTTTGTGCAGATCTGCCCCATGGAGTAACGAGGTACAACATAACAACAGCCATCCAAGGTGCAGTTAATCACTGAGCACCAGCTCTGCAGGAAAATCCAGTGACCATCTTCTTTTTTAAAAGCCAAATGCACAAACCACGAACTGGGGATGACCATCATTATGTTCTCCTGCTGAGGGCTGGATGACAAACCTGCACACCGAGAAGTCTCGTTACAAACACACCTCCAAGCCCTTAATTAGGTCTCACCTTTCCTTCCCCTTCGTTAAGAAGGAAAGTGAAGCAAGAGGCTCACGATGACCCATTGGAAAGCACAAACACCCAAACCTGTTGCAGGGGCATCACACCATCCATCTTCTTAAAGCTGTCAAGAAATGTTTGTCATTCCAATACTGCTTGCATCTCCCAAATGCTAAGATAACCCACCCATCAATCTCAGCTAGAGTTAAAAGAGGAGTTGAAAAATAAATAGTTCTGAGTCATGTTACTAAGAGGGATTCCACACACTATTAATTTTAGCTTGGAAACCAATTAAGACACCAAATCAGCACTACCTCCCTCCTTTTTAAGGTATAATGACCTATTCACTTGCGTAAATTTATTTATTTTGTGACAGTGATCCTTTCAAAAGCTTTAGGAGCTTAAACAACACTCATTTTAATCCTGGCTCCTGGCAACAGGAAGATTTTTGCCAAAAGGCAGTCAAAGATATGGACGAGACAGGATGATTCTCTCTATCCCAGGAGGCCATTCTTAAAATAAAAGAATAATAAGAAACAGGATGACCCAGAAGTAAAACCTGTCCTAAGCAGTGCATGAGCATCAATAAATTGGTGCTTTCCACTCAAACCTGGGGCAGCCTTTGCCCCCTGCAACCCTCTGTGGCTTCTTGCTCACGAGTGAAGCTACAGCAGCACTCCTCCACATCAAAGCAGGTGTGGAAAACTGCACATTCCTGCTCCAGAAAGGTTATTAAAGCAGGAACTCCCTGCCCAGCCAAAGGGCTCCAGCTCCAGGCTCCTGCAGCTCCTGGCATGGATATTACCAGAGCAGTGAACTCCCAGCAGTGTTCAATATTGACACGGAAATGCCACTCTTGTCTTCCAGGTGCCTCAAATGTCACCTTTGTTTGCTGAGTGCGAGCCCAATATGAATTTTTCTGAGTATCTATTGGGAAAAAAAAAATAACCAGCCCTGCACCTCAGTGGCCTGATTTCCCCTGGGTGCCAGTATTCACCTGAGGGCTTCTGGGGAGACTGTTTCCAGCTCCTTCCTGGCGGTGCCACCACGGGGATCTGGAAGCTTTGACTACACGGGTCTTGCTAAAGCTGGAGAGTTGGGAATAGTGCTTTACTCAACCACATGGAAAAAAGGAACAAAATCATCTGGATTCAACAGGAGAGTTGGCTGAGGCACATTGTTAAAGCCACACTCTGTGTTGGGGGAGTTTTTCACATTGTGTTCCCTTTCCATGGAAATAAACCCAGAACCATGGAAAGTCTTTCTGTGATAATGGAAGTGCATTATAATATCTAATCATGGATCAAAAACTTTATTTAGGAAAGTAAGAATATATATCTGTAAAGAAAGAAAGCCAGGAACAGATTTCTTACAGGGGCCTGGAGTGACAGGACAAGGGGCAATGGTTTCCCAAGGCCAGAGGGCAGGGTCAGATGGGATATTGGGAAGAAATTGTTCCCTGTGAGGGTGGGGAGGCCCTGGCACAGGTTGCCCAGAGAAGCTGTGGCTGCCCCTGGATCCCTGGAAGTGTCCAAGGCCAGGCTGGACAGGACTTGGAGCAACCTGGGCTGGTGGAAGGTGTCCCTGCCCACGGCAGGGGGTGGCACTGGATGGGTTTTAAGGTTCCTTCCAGCCCAAACCATTCCAGGATTCTGTGATAAGAAGAAAATAAAGGATTGAAAGTCCAGTGTCAAGGTACCACTGATCAGAGCAGGCAAGTAGAGGATCAAACAAAGAATTTAATTTGCTCATCCCAGAGCCCACATCTGTATGTGATGCCACTCAGCCCCGCTACAAATCCACAGTAACGCACACAAAAATAAAAAATAAAAAGCTATTAGGTCCTCTGAAGACAGGATTGCAAAATCAAATCTATTACTCTCATGGAAACTCTTGAAATAATAAAAAAAAAATCATTACAAACTGGAACTAAAATGAGCATTGCCATATTTCTATGACCAAAAAAAAAATATCTGGTGAAATATCTACTTTTGGGTCAGATCTCAAATTCTTCATGAGGAAAGTGTGTGCAAATACCTGAGAAACACTCAATTTACAATTCCAAAAACAAGCTTGCAACAAGAAGCTTTTATTCCCAAACAAAAATACCCATAAAAGACATCCCAAGAAAAAGAAACAATCTGCTTTAAAATTCACATCCTACTAAAATTCAAATGAATTTCCCTAGGTAGGCAAGTCCTTAAATGTATCCCTCCATTTAATTACGTTGCAGTTCCTGTGTAGACAAGTCCCAAGATGCTTTTACATGATAATCATTAAATATGAAGTGGTGAAATGAATTGCAACATTCAGTAATGCTCCTCATGAAATAAGATTTATAGAGGAAGGCTGAAATAAAATGATAAAAGCACATGGTTGCCATATCTGCATATTGCACTGGGAAAAAAAAAATACATGAAAAAAGCCATTGAAAATTATGAATAGCTGGGCACAGGTATTAACCAAAACTGCTGCTGCAGAAGGTAATGCTCAGCCCACCTACTTATTTAATCCATGTAATAGAAGTATTAAAATTAGAAATAAATCTAGTTATATTTTACAGGTCATTTAAACACTGAACACATCATGAAAATAATTGACAGAATTGTGTGATTTCATAAATACAGTTGTCTGCTAAACTCTACACTTTTTTTACAGAGTGGTGAAAATTTGAAGTATAACTCAGTTTCACTATACAGAAAAAAATTCCAGTTCTGAAAAACCATCAGAAATTACACAAATAGCTCTAACTGTGGACCCAGGAACAAGAACTAAAAATAGGTTAATAATGTAATAACTGCAATCAGGCAAAGGGAACTTTGCACCAAGTGCCTGGTCCCAGCAGCCGCCGCTGCGAACCCGCCCCTGTTCCACTCCTTGGCAACGTCCCTCTGAACACACACTGGTACAAATGAAGGTTTAAAATACATTTTCTACACTAAACCATACCCAAAGCAGGTTTGGAAGACTGCTCACAGGCTTTACAACCACTTCATTTACGCACCAGCATATGCATTCAGTACATAAATATTTATAGCTTGGCAGCTCCCTCTCCCAACCTGCCTGCGTTTGCTCCGTTGGGTTTCACCAGCGAAATTTCCTCTGAATTTCCACATTTCCAGATGCTTTGCTCAGACAGCCTTGATGGAGAACAGTTGTGCCTATTAGCAGACAAGCTGCTGACAACTAAGCTGAGCTTCTAAGAGCTGGCAGGGAGATAATCTGGCACCGAGATCTGATAAGTTTAAAGAGAAGAGCAAGGCACGGTGGGCTGCGAGCACTGAGATGTCACAGGGAGACCCAGAGACCTGAGCCTTTCCTTAAGGTGTTCCTCATCCCACTGCAGAGTCCTTCAGTCAAACCTCACCTCAGTCACCTATCCCATTGCCCAGCACCTCTCAGTTCTTAGCAAACACAGCCTTTGATTAGAGAAAGGATATAAAATGGTGCTCCAAGAAGTTACAGTGTTCAAAAAAAACTGCATTGCAGATACAGAATCATGAAATCACAGGATGGTCTGGGTTGGAAGGGACCTTAAAGCTCATCTCATTCCACCCCCTGCCATGGGCAGGGACACCTTCCACCAGTCCAGGTTGCTCCAAGCCTCATCCAACCTGGCCTTGGACACTCCCAGGGATGGGGCAGCTACAGCTTCTCTGGGCAACCTGTGCCAGGGCCTCCCCACCTCTATATATTTAATAGAGATGTATTTCAAAGGGTCGTTTCCCCTGCCTAATTTTTTAATATATGGCAAAGACAAAAGAAAACTGCTATTTAATTTTGCTGTATCCTCTTGTATTTTCTCTCCACAAATATGGAGAGTATAATCTCCTGCATTTTTTTCTTTTGGGGGAGGAAAAAAGGCAAGTGGGGCTGGGAGTGCAGGAGATTTGTATCCACACCTTCCCTGAAACTCTCCCAACACGGAACACTGGTATTTCTGCTGTCACCAAGCCACGGTACTACAGGAAATCAGCACAGAACCAAACCAAGGAAGAACCAGCAAGGTTGGCAATGCAGCTCCATCTCAGCCCCTCGGGGTTCCATCTCCCCCCTCGCCTGCATTTCCACACCAGGCACAGCCCGGGTTTGCCTTCATACCCAGGGGACAAAAAGTATTCCCACTGTGCATTCCCAGCTCATATTTTCTTAATGTCATGGTCATTTATTTCTGAGGTAGCACCAGATTACAGGGCACTCGGGTTTTATCTCAGGTCAGTGCAACCAGCAGGGGCACACCGGGAGCTGTTCCCGCTCCTGCTCCGGCCCCAGCAGGGGCGAGTCCAGGCTCATCCCAGCAGTCCTGTCATCATGACTTCCCCCAGGATGAGCTGCACCAGCACTTCCCAGAGCTGTGCCAGACCAGACAGTGGTTTTATTCAGACAGTGATTTTTCTTTAGACAGCGCTGGAATCCTTCCAGGCGAGATAAAATCTACATTTTTCCATGCAAAGAACTAAAACGATCATCAAAAATATAAGACCTCGTTTATATTCTTATACTCCTCCTCAGGCATTTGGTTTTGGCCACTGTTGAGACGGAATTTCTTTGTTTTGACCCCGAGTGACTTTCCCAAAGCATTTTACAGGTGATTCCCTCCCTCTCTGGCTGCTGCCCTCCCACCCAGTCCTTAATTAAAGATGCCAAGGTCTGACACAAACCATGTTACAGAAGAAAACTGGGCTGTGGTGCATGAACAATAGGCATGTGGACACATTTGAGAAAACAGACTGTTGGCAATTATTTTGGTGACTATTTAGAGTCTTTAAATTGTTTTAAAATAGATAGCAAGGAAGATTGTTGCTATTTAACAATAAAGAGAGGAGAAAAGCACAAGGAAACGCATTTTTCACTTCTGAACGAATTCCAGGGATCGGGGATCTCTTCAGGAACGCAAATAATTAAAAAAATCTTTTCTAAAGCAACGTGGAAACGCTGTTTAATCAGAATTATCCGAGTTCAAAGAGCCACAGGAGGCAGGAGCAGCACCCTCATCCTGACACCCAGAGGCTGCCACTCTCCCAGACATCAAGGCACTAACACACAGCCAAGCTGCCTCCACGGTCAGGTTCATCCAAATACCTTTTCCATGAACTAATCAAACAGGCATTTATCAGCTGAGAGAGGAATAAGCAAACCTAAGGGGTTTTATGGAGGAGTTTTTCCCTTCATAAAGAGCCCCGAAACTTTCAGTCCAGAAGGTCTTAGATTATCAGGCTACAGCCAGACTAGTACAAAGCATCCTTGATGTCTAGACCAAATGAAAAGATTAGCAGGTCTGCCCCAGTGCTGATTACACCAGGCTCATACTATTTTTCCAGCGGATGCTTTCATAATTAAATATCAAGTAACAGGAGGCACTTTAACATTTATGTCACCCTCACCTACGAAAATAAGAAAAAGTTTCTTTGCATGGAGAACTGTAAAGTATTAAAAGCATTCTATGGCTGTAACAGCAACCTGTCAAGCTGTGCAGAGGAATCCAGAGTTCAGTGAAGGGGATCCCTCGGGAACGCCGTGTATCGGCGAGGCAGAACAGCAATCACATTATGCCTGTAACTAATATGGACAAAGTGGAATGAGTAATAAAAGCCAACAAAAAACAACTTTCACTCTGATTAGCCATCACAGACTAATAGGCTTCAATTGCAATTTAAAATTAGGTGGCACCATCAATCACCGGGGTCTCTGCGAGCAGCAGCCGCGGCGCCTGCGGAGGAGGCACCGGGGAGACCCTCGGGGAGGGACGAGAGCTCCGAGCTCTGCCGGGGGCCAGGGATCCTCAAACACACTGGTGTTCATCTGGACAAACCCCAAAATGCGACCCTGGGCACAACCAAGGGGCTCAAGGGCAGCTCCTCCAAGCTCTCGGGTTTTTTAGACCATTAGCACTCTTGGTCCGGGCAGGTCCATCAGGTCTTCGGGCTGAAGAACCACGACAGATTCTGTTGTTTGGAATCTTGCTCTGCATAATGCAAATATAACCCATTTTAAATTCAGTCAGGGCCACCCATAGGAAAAAAATCCCCCCAAAACAACATTTCCAAATGGCACGAGTCTTTATTAGAGAAATAAGCAGGCAAATAATGGACCTATTAAACAACATTCATACTTTTTTGGTATGAGACAACAGGACAGGTTTTTATGGGAATTTTTGGTTTCAAAAAGCTGGGTGTAAACCTTGAGCAAGTGACTCAACCTTCCTGAGGAGGCTGAACAAGAGAGGGGTGAACAGAGTCCCCCTGTGCCAAACAAAGTGGATGGGGCTGAGCTGCCCCTGGAGCACAGGAACCGTGGGATACACAAGGGACCACTGGTTCATAAATTCCCCCAAACTTTATGATTGCTGGAAATCTTAATCTCATTTCCAGTTTAAATTTAAACATAGCTAATTTCTGCCCATTAGTTCTTTCGCCAACACTGCTCTCCAGGTCCCTTCCCTCCTGGTACTTCCCCCTGGATATATTTATGGAGCAATCAGACCCACACCAGCTTTTGTCCTGCCAGGCCACACAGGCCAAGCTCTTTCATCCACCTCTTCTAAGTCTGGCTCCTCATTCCCTCCCACATCCCAGCAAGTCCTTTTCAGCACCTGTTCCCATCTGAATTAATTTTTCTTACATATGGGAGAGACCCGAACAGTGCAGTTTTCCAGATGACTATCTGCTAATGGCATTAATAATTCCCAACCTCCATGGAAATGCCTTGCTTGAGACAGTCAAGATTTGCCTTTTTCACACTACTGCACAGTCATGCTCTAAGAAAAGGAAATTTTTTTCTTTCCTTTTCTGTTCTTTCTGCCTGAGAAACCTTCAGGCTTGATCCAAGAGTAGATAAAACTCTGAACTAGAAAGGAATAAACCTGGCTCTTAACCTAGGCCAGGTATTAATAGCCCACAGAGTGATCCTGAAGAAGTCACTTCATGTTCCTATTTTTTCATTCCCACACTTACCTATTTAAATCCAGAACTCACTGAGGCCAAGCATCACCTCTTAATCTAAATGAGCCCAGTGCCTTAAAAGGATCCTGCCCGTGGCTGGAAAAAACCTCCCAAGCTGGGAAGTTTCATGAAACAGTCTAACTCTCAGTTATTTTCCTGGTTTGTCATCATTTGTAAAGACATATATATATATATAAATGCACAGCCACACAAGAGTGTGTAAGATGGGGTGATATTAGTAAATAAAAGTGCTAATGGCACATTGAATCATGGCAAAATCCAAAGGCACCTCCAGGAACTTGCGAGTCTTTTGTTATTTTTGAGAACGTTCCCATAAATGTCCATTCCTGAGCAACCTTTGGGGAGGCTGCAGTGGCTGTGAGATTTACTGAAAACCAGGAGAAAAGCTGGATTTGGGGAGACATAAATTCATGGAGCAATTTGCAAGGTCTGCTGTGAAACCAGCACGGATGGGGACAGTGCTGGTCAGGATTACTCCAGGATCCCAGCATGATGTCCCATCATAAAACTGAAATGTCCCATCCAGCAGGATGAATCCTCTTGGATTTTTCTTTCATAAATTATGTAAATTGAAAACCTTCCACTAGACCAGGTTGCCCAGAGTTCCATGCAGCCTGGCTTTGAATAGTTTATCAGAGACAAATTATATCCTACCAACCAATATCCAGATGGGAATTCAATGTCTCCTGGGAGAGTGCAGCAGTACCACCACTTATACAGGTTGTAACTTATGCACATACACACAGAAAACCCCCAGAATCCAGACAATTGCAACCCAAAATAGGTTCCAATCCAAAACAGGTCTCCAACCCAAAATACATCTCCAACCCAAAATATGTCTCCACCAAATGCAGCCACTAGTATTTCTAATTAAAAATATAAAAGGTGTACAACTATATTAAGTAGAATCACTTCTGATTTAAGAAAGTTCTAAATTCAAATTTTATGTTTTTTTCATCCCAAATAATTTATAAATATATGCTGGGTGGCAATAGCCAGGAAGAATCTGTGGTGAAATCCAGGATTTTGCACCAGCACTTGGGGATAAGCCTTCCCAAGAATCTGAACTGGGAAAATCCTCCCTGCTCACAGAGCTTGGCAGGAGGACTTCCAAAAACACATTAAAACCAGAACACTTTCAAATATCTTTTATCTTATTACTGGAGCAAAAATATATCCTGTCTGTATATTTTACACATATATGAATACATGTACATGTATATCCTGTGTTTTATTTTAAATACTCTTTGGATTCCAGTTCTCTGCCTCCACATCTGCCTGAATTATGGCTAAAAAACCCACCAGCCAGCTCCCCATCCCTTGTCTTTATGGTTCATCTCATCCCCTGTATTTGTGAGCAAACCAGCCTCTTACACTTACAGTTATTAATTTAAATGCCTGTAGGAAAGGAAAGCCTGGCAAAAAAACCCAACCCTGGGTGTCTGCTGTGGAAATAACTGCAGGGAAAGCCAGCAGACACCCCAAAAAGTATCACCAATGGGATAACCCAAGTATGGCAACCAAGAAGCTCAGTCAACCTACTTATGGTGAAAGGTCAGGAATTAATCGTGCTGGGGATGAGCTCAGTGGTTTGGGCATCAGCTCCCAAATAACTGGACTTGTTGGGAAGTCAACAGTTGAATTCCAGCGGGGCTGGATGTTATTAGTGTTTTGGACAATATATATTTTAACAGCAAAATAGAGGGCAACTTGTTCTGCCCACTCTTTATAGAAATAGAAAATAAAAGGATTTTTTTACTCTGGGTCTTCCTGTCTGATACACGACTGACATTCTTGGTAGCTGCTGCACAGAATTTAATCCCTTTTCTCAAGGCATATAACAACATGACAACCATTCCACTGTGAATATTAGGAATGATTTAAGGAAATTATTTTTATTCCTCATTATATGGAAGATTACCTGAGCAGTTGTTATTATTGTTATTAACAGCAATTAGCACCAGACAGCAATTTATAATTTCCAAACCCAGATAAAAACATTAGCGAAATATTTGCCAAGAGAAAGCCATGTGTTATACCCATTGCGTGGGAAACAAATTACAGAATTGAAGTGATTTGTGCCTTTACAACTGAATTGGGAAACTTATACAAGAGTTATCATGTGAATGGGACATCAGGGATACTTTCAGCAGACTACAAATTATTCTGAGCCTCTGACTCACTCTCGAACAAAATATTCTTAGTTTGCACTCTCTCACAGGCAGATTTTACTAGAGAGGAAGAAAAGCTTAAGAAACCACTCTGAAAAAAAACACTAATAAAATTTTACAAAGAAAAATCGCTTGTAAAACCATGATTATTAAGAATTATACTTTGACTGCGGGCGGAGGACTCAGCTGATGTAAGTCTATCCTAATGCCATTTAATTGAGTTATAGAGATGGAAACCACAAAAGAATCCGCTCCCGAGCCTACCAGGAAAACAATCCCTGCTCACATTCTCTGCAAAGGCTGGTCACTATAAATACAGAATAAACATGTAAGGATGAGCCACACATGCAGGGCTCATTAATGGCTTTAAAATTCAGATATAATGCTTGGAACAAAGGGTGTCTCTTTGTATCATGGGAAACCAACTGTGTGAGTCCCATTTCTAACCTCCCTACGTGGCCGAGAGGAAAGTTTGCATTTGGGAATGAGTTCGAGGTGATCCCCCAAACCTCTGCAAGAATCTAAGCTGGGCTGAAGGTGGACCCCAAATACCACCAGCATTGGAATTTTGGGTTCTCCAGCCTCGCCAACACCCGTGGAGGAGCCACTTGTGGGCTGTGGATGCACCCCGTGCTCCTGGGCTGATCTCCAGCCTTCTCCTGTGCTCCTCCTACATCAGAGAGCAACAGCTTCCCAGGGAGAGGTGGGGAAAGGGGTTTTTTAACACTAATTGATCGTGATACTTCCAGTAAATGACAGCTTAAACAATACTTCTCAGACAGAAGCAAAACATCTGACATTTTGTCTCCTTGAATCAGTAGCAGAAAGCTGAATTTTGGAGCACAGACGAGTTACAAACCAACCCATTGAAGAATAATAAGGAAAAAGCCTGTACCAAGGGATTTCTCAGCAGAAGAATGATATACTAGACAAAAATAAAAGGACATACCATATGTTGAGTAATAAAATTGGCAAACCTAGTAAGGTTCAAATACTGCTATTACACACATCTGGGCAAAATGGGGGGGGAAAAAAATCATTAAGCAATCTGAGAACCCCCAAACAAAGAAACTGTAAAATTCTGAACTGTAAAGCAAAGGAAACACACTTAATCCCTCAGGAGTTTAAGTATGTATTTCAACTGGGTTATACCATCCCTCAGAAGGACATGGAAGCACACAAAAACCTAGAGACACAATATAGCCACTGTGCGCTGCCGGCACGAAGCCAACTGGCTGCAGCACCCACCAGCCCTGGCACCTGTTGGGTTTATCATCAGCACAGGCATTACCTCCTTGGGGCACACAGGGAAGGAAAGCACTCAACCAAGTGCCCCTTTTCCAGCAAAAGTGCAGGACTGTGCACTGCCCCCATTCTAAATGGGGATTTCCAGCTGCAAAGCGGCGCTGAAGCCGTCGGGAGTTCTGTGCGTTCCAAAGGAACGGGCAGGAATAGCGAACCAGGTAGTAAATAATATCATCCTGCCCTCGTGGAACTGCTTCATCTGCAACCACAGATGTAACCTCTTCCCTGGCCTCCCCTGAGGCTAATTTATTTATGAATGTTCCTATTAAAAATAGGACTACTCGTGTAGTAGCTCTCCCCGCAGGGTGAATAGGGGAGGCAGGATAAACACAGTTTAATGAATAAAGGTCTTGGGACAAGACATCTCTTTTTATGGGTACGAGAGGTCTGGGTTCACCCTGCTATGGGCTGTACCATTACCACACCCAGCACACCACGTAGGATGGGTGTTTTGGGGGGGGGGCTTTCCTTGGTTTGTTTTTTTCCAACTCAAAAGTCCTGTAACTATGTCATAAGTTTAGAAGGGAACTGCACACTGGGAACCAGCAACTACTGCCTTGGATTACAGCATAAAAAATAATGTATATCCCTAATACCACATTTACAATGTAAAAAATTATACATGCCCTGATACTACATCAACACAAATTGCCTTTTTCAAGTTTTAGCTTTTATTTTTTGACAGAGTGGTTTATAAACTCATCCCGTGACTCTTGGCAACATGAAAAGGTTTGTAACTGTCAGCACTGTACTTGTTACTAAAAGGGAGGAGGAGAGGGCTTTGCCCTAGCAGGGCACCCAAAATGGGAGCAGGAGGTGGGGAAATCTCACAGCTCACTTCAAATTGTGCTTTGAGAACAGGGAATTTTGGGGGATCGAGAGGGACGGGGGGAAAAGAGAAGGAACGTGGCTGTCCGACAGCACTGGGGAAACTTTTCAGAACATGGAACAGATGGCATGCAGTAAATAATGGAAAAGCAAAGTGTGAGATCACCATGTAAAGGGACACGTGAAGGTGGCTTTGAACAATTGCAGGGTGTGAGGGGACGAGACGGAGCAGAGATGCCTTTGAACGCCAAAGGCACGGAAAGGAAAATCTCTGCCGTGCTTTTCATCCCTACAAACAGTGACTCCTGTTCGGGGCTTCTGGAAAAGCACGTGGTGGATTTGGGAAAGTCTCCAGCCATGGAGAAAGACCACGATGGAAGGTCTTCATTTAGGGGATGAGCTGGCAAGATCCTGACAGCTTTCAGCAGCTGTACTTGGAGTCCCACCGCCCGCCCTCGCTGCCCTGCCTGTCATTCCCAGCCCATATCAAATGAAAGAGGGATGGGGCAACCTTGGCAGGCTGCGTGACAGACGGGCAGGACTGGGACCACAGGAGGAGCTGCTGAAAGCTCAGAAACTGCTGATGTGTCCCCCAGCATGAAGGACACTTGCCATGCATAATGGATAGGATGCTGAGCATTTTCCCAGTATCCCAGTTGGCCTGCGTGCCGCTTGCTGCCTGCTTCTCAAAATGGGAGGAAATTAGGGGAAAAAAAACCCAACCAAACCCTGTGAAATCCTGTGATGTGGTATCAGAACAGCTTCTGTGTTTTGGAAGAGTCATTTGTGCGTTGCCACCTTTCAGAATGATGGGAAAAGAAGAGGCAGGGCAGGGGGAGGTTGTTCCATTTGCAGTGGGACCTGCCCCAGGTGCCCCCGGCACGAATCAGGTCCTGGGGCCACAGGCTGAGCTTCTTACTGCCCGAAAATAAGGCATACACACCTTTAATTTAAGCCTGTGTCTAAGAATTAAAACATAAACACTGCCTAAAACAACCAGCAGAATTACCAGCAGCAGCAAACAGTTTACTGCCTGAAATCCAATATCCAAAACAACTTCAAAAATCCATGACTTTTCACAGTCATTACCTGAGCTATGGACTACACCGCTCGTTCAGGATCTGAGCAATGTCAGGAGAGCAATATAAACCTTTTCTAGTTCTCATAGTGGATTGGAAAAGAAATTAAATAAAAAAACAACCCTCACAAACAAAATTGAATTCAGCTTTTCAAGGCATTTACACTTCCCAAGCCAACAGCCCCACGTGAGCTGCAGCAGCCCCTTCCCTGCTATCCCCAAATTAAAGTGAACCAAGATCTGAAAAAATCGGGTTTCACATCCAAGATTCCAGATATTTGACTCAAACAATGCTTGAATTAAATAAAAAACAACCCTAACAAACGTGTTTCCACTTGAAATAGAGGGAAAGCTGCTCTCAGCCATCCGTGTCTCTGCTTACATCCCCTGGTACGACGAAGGCAGTGGAAAGCACGAGGGTAAAGGTTCACTGGGATTTTAGGAAGTCTCCTTGTGCACCACCATAGTTTGGACAAGGAGCAGAAACTGCGAAAAATTGATTTTCTCCAGTTTCCACAAGTGTGGAACCAGGATTTTTAAACCCAAATTAAGGCCCCAAATGTAATTAAACCCATAAAAGCTACGAGGAAATTGAGTCCGTCCCACATACTAACGCTTGAATTTATAAGCGGCGGGAAAAAAAAAAATCCACAGGAAAAAACACATTAAATTCTATATATTAGCGTAACAAAATAAGGAAGGGAATTGTTTAATAAGTTATGCTTTTTAGGTCCTCCAATTACCCGAAACAATATTTAGGACTCCAGTTTTCCAAATCCAAAATCAAATAAAAAAGGCTGCGAGAGCGGGGTTTTGGTCGGATCGGTGTCCCGACGTGGAAGGAAGGAGAACAGAGGAGATTTTGAGAGAGATAAAATACTAAAAATAAATGAGGTTTGTGTGCACCTCTGCTCACAAGTTTGAAAATGTAACTGAAGAGTAAAACAGTATCAGAGAAATCTATGGGATTCAGGATTCCAATAACAATGTTTGTTGAGGATGCAGAAGGGAAAACGGATGGAATTCACAATCACTTGCTGTGTAAGCTCGTTCTTTCAAGAAAACATATAATATGATGCTGAACTTTTCCCCTAATACAGACACACGATTTCCCATATCCTGAAATGAAGTACCACGCACTCCTACACCCACTCCTGAGCATGCAAAGTGATCTCAGCTCAAGGATAACTTATTCTGGTGCTCAAACACTGAACACAATATTTAAAAGCATTTTTAAAAAAAGCCTCATCAGTTCTTTCAGATTCCTTTGGCACTTATTTTCCTAAAATGCTTCACCCAAGGTGTTCAATTTTGCATAAATTCGTTGATCTCATGAGATTTTCCAAGAGATGACGCCTCACTCCCAGAGATAATCCCCAAGTTGAACATTATATTACTTTTCTTCACATTTTTTCCATTTTCTTTTTTTCTCTTTCTCATTTTGAAAGACTTTACAAAAACGGAAAGAGCACATCATGTTAAGCAACCGGAATTTTCAGGGGATTGCTAAAATATTTGATGACTGTGTCCAGAAGCTGCTGTAAATATTTCTAGCATATTATCTGCAGACACTATATATAGAGAAAAGCACTATTATTTAATTCAAATGCTGAAGATTACTTAATGCAAAGCTCTGTAGGTATATCATTAAAGACAATAATAAAATACAACTATTATTGTGCTCATCAGATTCCCAGTTTTCAACTCCAGCGAAAGAAAGCCTCATAAATTTCTAATATTGCATGCAAGACAGTAAAAAAAAAAATCTCATATATAAGGCCAATTTCCTAGCAATTATTTTTTTAATTCCATGATGTTTTTTAAGGATACTGTAGCCAGCTTTTTCCTACACGCCCTTTGCAAAAGAGGAAGGCACAGGAAACAAAGATTTGAGGATAAAGGGGGAGCACGATCTCGAAAGCAAATCCCCGCCGGCATTCCCTCCAAACCAGAACCATGTGAAATCTGAAAGGGAATCTGGTCAGTCAAGAAACTGGAATTTTAGAGCTCTTGCAAGAGCACATGAGAGCAAACAAACGGTTATCTGATGACTTCAGGAAAAGGAAAGTGTAGGAGGAGGAAACAATATTAGTTACCCTGCAAGCACCGTTCGCAATCGGAGTAGGAGCGACTGTGAAAGGAAATATTGCAGCTCCACGGGCCCCCAAAGGATTATAAATCTTCTGGCCCTTGGGAGCAGGTAAAAAAAAAAAAAGTATTTCAATCATTAAATAATAAAGAACAGTGCTGAAACCTTCCTGGTGATGGCATGTGCGATCAGGTGTTGGCCAGACGGACGGCAAGTGATTTACAGCCCAGGCTTCGGCGGGGAAGGGGGTTTCTCTTTGCATATACAGAAAGATGGATCTAATTTAGGGGCATTTAAAAATCAACATGTAGATTTGGATATAAATTCTCTAATCTTGCAATGAATTTTATCATTTCGGAGTCCCTGGCCAAGTCTTTGTGGTTTCTTAAATAGTTTTACGAGGCGAGGGAAAAGGATGAATGAAATTTTTCATTTGTCGGAGCCGCAATAATTTTAAGCCTTGGTTTCAAACTGAAGAGCAATAAGGTTAAACATGGAACACCTCGAAGAAAAAACTGGCCATTGCAAGAAATAATATGGGAAAACCACAGCAGCTTCCACATTAAGCAGCTCTTTCTTTTAGTCGACTGGAAACAGCTACAGACTGCCAATGAAACGGCGTGGAACAAAGAGTTATCAATAATATATGATCTTTCATAAGAGAATTCAAAGCTAACAAGAGTCAATTAAAATATCACTTCAAAAGCAAATTAAAAGATCACTACGGGTTCAGTTTGGATTGGGATTTATGCCCTACAACACTATTACAACCCCTGGAAACCCAAAGCCCCTCCACCTCTGCACCACGCAGCACCTTCCCTGCGTGATCCCCCGCACACAATCGTTAGGGGGAAATAAAAATGTACCCATAGAATAAATTATTTATAACACAGCAGAACATGTGAAACGTTAAGTGGCAGATGTTAACAGGAACAGTAGATTTTCACATATTTTTGAGAAGCGCTGCAAGTTGCTGACAGAGAAGATACAGAACAAAATTCTCCTGTTAGTTAATGGAATTCCCAGAGCTCTTTCTCGACAGAAAGGGCTTGGTTTATTTAAAGATTCTTTAGTTAAAGGCATTTTTCATACAAGCATACACGTTAATGAACTGATAATGAATTATAATTTCGACCAAATTATTTACAATTCTAATTAAATTACGCTGCAATATAGGATTTTTGCTATTGATTTAACTCATCTAAAGCTGCATGACAAACAATTCCACTGCAGGCAACAAAACCTCTTAATTTCAAGGGCTTTGTACACTGCAAGAACCCAAATCTTAAAATTAAACTTTGTTCACAGTTTTCAATCACTGATTAGAAGACACAGCAGTGGCAACTCCCCCCCCTCAGTAAAATCATTTTCCTTGTAATCTGATAATATTTCTGGGTTGAATTGCATTGATTTTTCAAGATTATAAATTTTACAGATATCCCTGATGTAGGCAAACATGTTCATGCCCCTTCACATCCATGCTTTCCTCCTGGAATTTCTTTAGCCATGCCTGGATGGAGAGGGGAGAAGTAGAAAACCAGATGACGGGAAAGGCGCTGCTGAAGTTTTTTTCACTCTGAGATACAGAAACTATAATTTTTAAGCTTTATGTTAGTGAGAATTAATAGAAATCATTTCACTCTAGCCACACTGCAAAGGCAGCTTAAGCCATTATTTTAATTCTCTAGTTTCTTATAAAATTTTTGGGGCCTCAAACGTGAGAAAATACGTTTGGATTTTCGAGGTGTCCGTAAAGCATCAGGATAAATGATGGGTTGTAAAACCTAAAGGAAATCTCATATATAAGAGCAGATGTGAGTGTAACACACGGATTTAACTTCTAGATAAAAACCAGCAGAATTCCACGGGATCCAGCAGTGGTTTAAAGACATTACAGAGGTGGAGCTGGACCTGTACGAGGCAGAGCTGTTTTCTGTAGGCAGGGTTACCCTCCACCAAGCCCCCAGCACTGAAAAGACACAGTCTCACAACACTACTGTGCAAAAAAAAAAAAAAAAAAGAATTTTGTATGTATGAAATTGCTGTGTTTCCACAAAGCCTCCTGTTAGATTTACTCCCCTCTCAATCCAGCTTTTCTTGCAAAACGTTAATGCAGGTTCTCTCTGCAGCAATTAGCACTATTACATGGGGGCACCTCTCTCACCTTTGCAAATGATGATTAAGGGCCAGAAATGGTATTGATTTTTCTGTTGGCTCCACGGTCTGCAGCCATCTCACCATCCAGGGGTGCTCCTCGCCCTGCCTACAGCCCCAGGAAACTTCACCTTGCCCAGGAATTCTGGCTGGTCATACAACACCAAGCTGTGCTGCCATCGATTCCTCAAAAAAGTGCAGAAGGTAATTTATTCCGTTCATTTAGCAGCTATTTATTGATGAAAACGGCCGCCAGCACTGCCAGCAGCACACGGATGGGCAGGCCCTGCCACCACAGTCCCACCAGCACAGGCAGGACCTTCACTGCCCTCCCCAACAAAATTACAGCCACGTTTTGGGAAGGATTTTGAGGCTCAGTGGTCAGTGTAAAAGCTTATTATTAAAACAGGCATAAAAAGCAGGATTAAGTCATACTAATGCAGAGCTCGAAACACAGCAGGCATTTAGTAAACAACAGCTTATGCCTCGTCCCCAGTCGAGTCCAAACCTTGGATAACACTACTGAGGACTGATTTTTTTCCTTGTATTTCCCATCCCAAATGAGATCAGTTCTTCTGCGAGTCATGTAGTGGATTTAACTAAAAATATGGTGGTTTCAGCTGTCCACAGGCAATGGCAGCAATGGGTGACACATCCAACACCAGCTTCCCAAAATTCTGAAGTCAAACCAGCAAAAACAGATAAAGTCATTTTAAAAGTAACTACTGCATTTTTGTCTAAGGAGGTCACCAGAGCAGGAACAACATTACAACCATAGTTAATGAACTCACTCAAGCAACACCAACAGTTAGAGATACTACGTATTTTCTTAACCAATCCTATTTTATCTACTCCAAAGAAAAGCGAGAGAAAGCAAAAAAAGCAAGAGAGAGAAAAATATGAAAGGTTGTCAGACAGAATAATAAGAGTTTTAAGCAAAAGGGAGAAAAGTGACAGCAGAGGGAAAGCTTTGCTTTCCACAATTCACACTTATTTTAAAAAACTAATCCACGTTTATTGTAAAAAATATTGAAAACATTGTGTGTGACAAAATGCTCTTACTGAACCTCCACCCACAGGAATATATTTCTCTTCTTCTGTCAAGCTTCATTTTTCCTATTGAATCTAGATCCTGACTAACCCAAATATTTTCTTGAAACTTATCTCTACTTGCCTCCATAAATGCATGATTCTCTGAAAAGACACCAACGTTCTTCGGAGGGCAAAGATGCTGAATAAACACCAGCTTGCTTTTTATTTATACGAATGTTTTAAACAGCTTTTAAAACACTCTTGGAGAGATGATTTTTATTTATAGCTTAGATTTTTGTGTGTCACATTTTTAAACAAAGGGGAGAGGGGAGAGAAGCTCCACTGTGCACGTTCAGTGTTGAGCGGGCACCAGAAAGGTGTGTCATTCCAGATAAAAAAAAAAAAAAAGAACAATTTATAAAAACAACATTGTATTTGCTGGGTTCCTGACTTCTCTCTCTACTCCTAAAGCTGAAATTCCGTGTTGTGCTGCAGGTTTTTCAGAGCAACACACACAGAGCGCTGAGAAACCCTCCCGAAACCTTCACGGCAGCTCTGAGAATAAGGAATTAGAAAATGTGACATTTGACAGGCAGCGGATAACAAGGTGCAAAAACTGCAAAGTTCCTGTAGGTAGAAAGAAAGCAAAGCAATGTAGTGGAAGAAAAAATTCCTGACAGCTCTGACACACGGGACCTATTTTTCTCCTCCATGCACATGTAGCTCTCTCCTACGAGTATAATGAGAGTTGTGCACATATGGTGAGGAGGAAAGGTTACTCCACACAGCCAACTGCCCAGCCACCCCCCCTTTGGAAAATATTATGTCAGAGAAAGCATAAAGATGTTTTTGGTAGCTTTTTGAAGCAACTAACCTTTTTGGGAAAGGCTTTAGGTCATTCGAAGCAGAAGTAGGAAAAGGCAAATGTTTATAATGTCTCGGTGAATGTCTAATGCCTAAAATCAATCACTTGTCTACCCAAAAGATAACTCCTCCGATTCCAGTCCCCAAAGTAACAGCTACATCAATCCAACAGAAAGCAAGGATAAGAGGATTGATTGCAAAAATCCAGATTTCAGTGATTAAAAAATATTGTTGAGCAGCTGAATTACTCAAATGCCTCCATTTAATGTCATCAATGTATTACTCCAGGAACGGAGATAAAAATTCCTTGTTGCTCCACAGCAGTAACAGGAGCTTCCAAGGAGAGTAATTGAAGCACAAAAGCAGATTAGCTGTGATTGAAATACTCACACCTAAAATTGCACAGAGATTCAGGTGTTACTCCAGCCATGACAAACCCATTTTTGGCTGACAAACCAGGGCAGCCACTGCAGCTCTGCAATTCAAACTCTTCTCTTTTATCCCCGTGGCAGCTATAGGGTTAAACTTGTAAATGATGAGATGCTGGTAGCTGGTCTCTGCATTTTAGACATACCTTTTCCACCTGAATGATAAAAAAGCCCCTCTTCCTCCCTCTGCAGAGCAGAGCAGGTCCCTCAGCACTACACACTTTACACTCTGGGAATCCACAATGACTTCAGCCACCAAATTGCCACTAAGAACATACTTTCCCCTGGGAAATTTCCTGGGATTATTTTCAGTGCTGGTTCTCAGAGCTTTAAGTTTGTTGGGATTTTTAAACCTGCCTGTAGTACAGCACTAAGAGGTTCCACAAGCCCAACCTCCTCCTGGGTGCAGCACAGGTGAACTTCTGCAGAGGCGAACACAAAGCAAGCCCAGGCTCCCTGCAGAGCCCCACTGCACTTGGAAATCGTGTCTGGGAGAGGAATTGGCTTTTCATCTCCGTTGCTGGAGAGCCAAAACCATTTCTTGAACACCACCCCCCCCTCAGAACCCCTCAGCTCACGCTTCCCTGCACACACATGATGGGGCAGCTCCAAGGAGATGCTCTCCAAGCTACCTGAGGCCCAGCAGGATTTCCATCCCCAATTTTTAATGGACCACAGACTGAGTATGTTAAAGGCTCCTGGCTGGTGGAAGACCAGCATCCCACACTAAGCCAGTGTGCTAAAAGCTCAGCTCAGCAGCAGTTCTGCTTAACTGACCTCGACACGGGAAAAACAAGACCTGCTCAAAGCAGGACACCTCAGGTTCAAATCTTAATTCTTATAAACCTTTGGCAGAGACTGCAGGGATGGCAACATCTCCCAGCCAGTGGCCACAGAAGAACAAACCCCATTTTCCAGATAAATGTTTACCTGAAATAGAGCTGAGGTTGATTAAATGTCATTTCTGTTTATTTTAAAGATGTCAGAGCCTGAAGTCCCCATGCAGCAATCTAAGTTATAGGATGCAACTTTTACATTCATTAAAAAACGCTATAATGCCATCCTCTTTAAAGAACTATACTTACATTCACACATTTTTTAAGTTAATTCTTAGGAACATTTGTCAGCTTAAATGGAATTTCATCCTTAACAAATAATTCTTCCCAAATGAGGAAAAAAAAATCACCAAGGGAAAAAAACCACTCTATGATGAGGAACACAATCTAGATAATTGCCTCTTTGCCAAGAACGTGTGAGTTTAGTTTATAAAGTTCTTTAAAATCTGAAGCAAATTCATTCTTAAAGCAATTATTAAATGCAAACTAAATAAACATTAACTTCACCATTCCCTACACACCCTCTCCGCAGAGTTTTCCCATAAAACAGCTTGATTTTCTCACTGGAAATTACACCAAAGCAGACAAAGAGGCTTCACTGTCCCCAGCCCAGAGGCAACAAGCCACGGTGTGAAAGGGTGTGAAAAGAAAGGGAAGACGCAAAAACATAGTAAAAGCTACTTAGAACTGCAAAGTTTTCTAAAGGTTTTTCTGCAGAATCATCCTTGGCCATTCTGGGTTTCAGTGCCGAACCAGGCTCGTGAAACTGCAAGGTTGTTTGGAAAAGTTTGCAATAACCCCCAAGCTATTTAATATTCTGCCTGTGGGTGGGCAGAGCTCATGTTGGCACCACACGGGACAAGTCGGGACGGGCTCCAGGAGCCAAGGACCTCAACTCCTGCCACCACTGCCCTTCCACACACGGCTGGCTCTGCCTGCAGAGCCCTGAAGCCTAAAATATTTTCCAAATGGATTCATCTTCCCAGTCCAGCTCATTCCTTGGAAGAGCTGGTCTGAAGGGAAGAGGATGAACAGCCTCAGCATTCTGGTCCTTCAGTGGGCAGGTGAACGTGAGCTCCCCCAAACCCGGGCTGGTACCACACGTGTACAGACTCCTAACAACACACACACGAGTATTTACACAGACACACCCCGTCCCAAGCTTAAAATCCCCTTTAAACCACTTTCAGAATTCCTCCCCTGCGATTAAATGATTGGATTCCTAAATGTTAGTAAATTAAAACTCGTAAGGGTGTAATAAACAGAGCTGATCTAAGGGTATAAACAAGGTGGTCTGTTTTTAATCCTGCACCATGGCTGTTGTAAGGAAACGTGAGTGAGCACCCAGCTCTCATCTGAAATTCAGTCCTGTTCCAGCGAGCACCCAGTGAAGCAAAACCACAGCAGTCTCCATGACAAATACTCTGGTGCATCTTTTATGCATTACAATACTATCTCTCACATAGAAAATGAACTTTATAAATGAGTTAGAGCGCAGATGAAGGAACTTTCTCTTCTGAAGTAGAAAATTAATGTTGTTAATTTGAAGCCAAGCACTTCATTGTGCATGGAGCTACCTCTGATTTAAGGGTTTGCTGTAATCTGTCCCTCCCAGCAGCCTCAAAAACACACACTAAGACTGTTCAAATTAACCATTCAAAATAGTCAGAGTCAGTACAGAGATCCTGGCTCTTATGAAAAGTACAGACTGACATGTAATCCATAATATCCTGTATAATATAACAGTCAAAACTGCTATATTACTGGAAAATGAGAAAATGTTACCATATGTGAAGATGAGCACTTCTATAAATTAAAAATAGAAAAATAAAGTCCTGCAAGCAATATACGCCAGTGTGGTCTAAATATAACTTTGCAAGTGTCATGCAGGAACCCTGTTAACTTGAATTAAAAGCTGACACCACCCAACAGCCCAGATAATTGCCCACAGCACCGTGCCTTGCTCACGTTCCCCCTCACCCTGCGCTCCCCG
Organism: Lepidothrix coronata; assembly: GCF_001604755.1. Taxonomy (NCBI): domain Eukaryota; kingdom Metazoa; phylum Chordata; class Aves; order Passeriformes; family Pipridae; genus Lepidothrix; species Lepidothrix coronata. The sequence goes on along the minus strand of NW_016690495.1, from coordinate 55,543 downwards.
AGCACACATTCCCTGTGCTACCAGGCCCTCAGCCCTGCTGGAAGTGTGGGATGCAGGCATCAGCCCTGCAAGGCAACAGGTTTGGGGATTCAAACCCAGCCAGCTCATGATTTTCATTCTTGGAGGTTTAAATCAACGAGAGATATCAAAGCACCTGAAAGGCTGGTTTGCTCAGACACCCGCCGGTGAGGCCACAAAAGGAGCAAGGGTTGCCAAAGAAAAATACACAGGAGTGGATTCAACATTTCACATTGCTGGAGGAAAACATCCCTGAACTCATCCCAGCACTGCTGGCTGCCCTGCTGCAAGCTCAGCAAGAGACACCTGGGATGGGAGAGGACAAATTCAGAGGGTTGGATGGGGCAGCTTCCTCCAGCACGGGTTTGGTGGGACCGCAGGCAAGAGAAGAACAATGTTCATCTGCTAAGTACAGCTCTGCCACACTCACTGTTTACACGAAAAAAAGCACTTCTAAAATTATTTATTTGTAAAAAAATTAATTCAATAATTAAAAAAAAAATAAATCTTCATATGAATTTTCTGAATATGTGTTGTGTCAACTTCTGTCCAGGTAACAAGTTCTATTTGCTGCTGGAACAATAAAGTCACACTACCTGTTCCAGCAACCAGAGGATGAAAGCACAGCACAGGATGAAAGCACTAAAATTAGGCTTTCCCTGAACCAGCAACTGATAATTTCATAAGAATTATCTTGAAATAAATGTTTAGTTTTAAAATGTATTGAAAACACCCAGATGTGAAATACTCGGCAGAGCATTTTTGGCAGTGTGAGTAGGAGGCATTTGGGTCTTTTATTGCAAACAGGGATCCCACTGCCAGAAGCGCTGACTTTTCCCATTCTGGATTTGGGATCCGGGATCCAACTTTGTTCCCTCAGTTTGAAACAAGCTCCAGCCCCGATCCAGCCTGTGCAAGCACAACATGCACCCCTCAGCTCCAGTGGGCACCTCCACAAACCTCTGCAGACCTACAGAGCGGGGAAGAGGAAAAAACACACCCCAGCAACGTGCAACAGTCATTTAACCAAGATTTCCAAACTATTCAGGAAATCATTTCTCCCTCCACCACACTCCACAACCTAGGGCTGTGATCCTAAGTTATTTTGACAGAATCCTTTTAAAGTTCTCCACAGCAGAAAAAACGGGGGAAGCCAGTGAGCTCTGCATCCAGGAACTGCGGGATCTGGGCCGGCAGCTTTTTTGTCTTTGTGGTTTGCTGCTGTAATTCCAAAACCACACACAGCGCCCGAGCCTCAGCCCACTGTTAGAAATGTGACTTCGGAATAAATTAAGAACACTCGTGGGAAGGGGAACCGAACTTTCATGTGGCTTCCCGGAGGTTGTTCTGGCGCTGGAGAAAAATCAGACACTGCACAGTAGTGGACTGGTAATAAACTAACGTGGAGTGGGATTTCCAGCCACTGTCAGGGCCACGGTGCCGTGGACAGAAAACACATGGAGGATGAAATCACGGCCCCCGGGTCGTTCCACAGCGCAAAGGGAATTTCTCACAGTGGGCACAAACCCACACAAACCCACAGATGTGTGTCCGCGTTACCGCCAAGGGAAACCGTGAGAGCATTTGAGCGGGTCTTGCATTTGCGTCTTTCTCCCTGTTATTATTTACTGCACTAAAGAAAAACTGTTTATTTTACGGGGCCCCATATTGCCCGAAATAAATGTATCGTTATTCCAATAAGAAACGCAGAGCTTATGCACAAAGCAAATCGTAAATCTGTGAGACAAAGCAGAACCGTTCAGGTTTGTAAAACCAGAAAGCCCTTGGTGTTTACCAGGCATAAAAATACAGGCACCACAAAATGCTTTTTTTGTAGCTAAAATGTCTATTTCTAGCAATTACCACGGCGTTTTCTCAAGTTTTCCATCTTCTTGGACAAGCAATGATTTAATTCATGTTTTAATTATGTTACAGAGAGATTATTATTCCGTAACAGATAAATAGCATTAAGTCAGTTAGAAGTTATTTCAGGCATTACAAAATTACTGAGGCTCCCTGCTAACATGGTGCCTTTCTTTTCCAACATTTCCCTGTCCCCTACTAATGTAAGAAAGACCTACACGATCAAATGGAAAATGCAGTACACGCTTCTCAACGGGAAACCAAAATTGGCTATGCACCAAGCACATCAGTATTCAGAGATTTAAAAAAAAAAAAAGGGAAAAAAATCAAATTAAGTTGACTGTCTCCTCGCACTTTTGATTACTCCAATTATAAAATCAAAGCCATTCCCATGTTTGCAGCAGTGCCAATGGGTGGATGAATTAAATATGCTTTCACTATGAGATGTCTCCTTTTGAGGTCTGCTGCCCTCCTGTTTTCTAGTAGCACATAACAATATTCTTATTTAGCTCTGCAGGATCAATCCTACTCCTGTTAAAGGCAGAGTAAATCTGCCACTGATTTCTCTCCAAGCAGGTCTTGGCTAAAACAAATATGAATATAATGAACACACCACCCCGTGCAAGAGAACGGAGCACTGCACAAGGCATAGACTTCAAACATCAAAAAATCAATCATTTTCTCAGACCTTCCACATGATACAATCAAATACATGCCTTCGTTATTTAATTAAAATCTTATTTTGCTAATTAAAGCTGGGGTTTTTTATATTCTCCCTCCCCAAACCAACTCCAAAGAGCACCTGAAAGCTCAGACACGCTGCCATTCAAAGGATCGAAAAGTCAGTGCTAGAATTTACCTAGTTTCTAAAATATTATCCTATTTGTTGGCAGAAAGCTGTTCCAGGCATGGAGGCAATTAGTTCAGATAGCACACTGTAGAAAGGCCAGAGAATCCCTCAGGATTTCCAGGGAGAAACGGGAACGTTAAGGGCATGTTGTTCGATGCGATCCCCCCCCAACCAAACACAGATGTCCGATTAAAAGGCCAATTAAAGGAACATTAACCTTTAACCAAAAATATAACAGTAGTTTAAATTAGTCAAGAAAGTCAGAGCAGAATGTTATTTCAAACTCCTTTTCCTCTGCAGACTACTTTAAAGTGTTATCCATTCATTTTTGTTTTATGAGGGCAACACTACCCATAAAACTAACATTTTTGAGGTTAACACATGGCTAACTTGGAGAAACAATGTTTTCACAGGAATGTTAAAAAAAAAAAAAAAAAAAAAAAGAAAATCAAAAAGCCAGACTGCACCACACGTATCTGTGAGATACATTTTACACGCTTTGAAAGTTAAGGTGGGGATGCAGTTTTAAAGCAGGATTCGCTTTTCATTCCAGTAAATTTATCAGTAAAGTACACTCATGTTCACCTAGCAGAGTTTGCCACACATTTCTAACACTCAATCCTATAATATTAAATTTTAATTTCATAACATTTAATGAAAATGCTCAAATACAAGAGTTATACTGAAGTTTAAGGAGAAGGTGTTCAACGATTTACCGCAGCGGGTGACTGAAGGACGTATTGCATAAAGTAAACTTGGGGCAGCATCTGAAATGGGCATGGAACAGCAAAACGCACTCAACTTGCTTAAAATTAAAAAAGCAAAGTGGTGAGAGATGCACAAAATATGTGGAGAAGGAAACACCCCCCCTGCCATGAACCAACAGAAGCACCACTGATTGACCGCAGTGCCCGTCACTGGCATTTTTCTAATTGACACCGAATTAGCATTTCCTGCCCCGGCGAGGCAAACCCTTCAATGGGGGCTGTCTGACGCCTTGGCTCCTGCTCGAGGTGTAACCAACGAGATTTAGGGAGCTCCGGGCTGGGCACACCCTGCCCCGCGCCCCGCAAACAATGCGGGAATTCTGCAGCGGCCCCGGCGCTGGGAGCCCGGGGCTTAACGTGATTAGTGCTGCTGTCTGCCCGGCGGCAGGGCTGACGGGGGCCCGGGAGCTGAAAGGACAGCCGATGTCTTCTGCTACCCAGAACATTCGAGCTGAAGTCTTCTCAGAGGGCAGAGCACAAAGATGAAATCTTTTCACAAGGGGCATAAAAGAAATGCCAGCGCTCCTGTACACGCTCCCTCACAGCACAGCTCTGCCTTGTTTGCTGCTCAGTTGGCTCCTTTTTTCTTTTACTATTACCAGCCACTAAACCTATTTTCCTGTAATTTTTTAATTGAAATGATCTCGTGGTTTTGGTCTCTCTGACTCTGCCTAAGTGTGCCATCTAATATATTTTCTCGAGCTTCCCAAGTTAAGTTTTCTTAAAAGTAGTTTAATAACACTAGCCAACATTTGTTTTTTAGACTCTATTAGCAGAAAAAAGAATGAGTCATTAAATGAATGGCTTGGAGATATTTACTTTAAGTAAAAGGCTACAAAAAAATGTACAAAAACTGCCTTGAAAATTATTTAAACTGTATTTTTGTATTTAATGGTGTACTTACTACCACGGCTATTTTAAATATCTGCCAAAGGAACTTTTTATTTGTATGCATTTGCCTGAAATTAATTGCTGAGGAGACTCTAAAGATGAAGCTAAATGTTAATTAAGGTTAGCTTTCCAGAAAACAAATTCTACAAACGTCTCAGGAGTAAATTTATCGTCTGATTCTCAAAGCTGTGATCTGCAGAAATGTAGGCCACTGGCACCGCCGATGAACTTGAAATTAAACTTCAAAGGGAGAAAAACCTGACATTCCCAATTGTTTTAATAAAAGGAAAGGAAAAGACAGCTTCAAAAGTTCGTTTTACTAATTGTGGGCAGGGTCCCTGAGCAGCTCCCTGGCCCCGGTGCTGTGGTACGAGATCAATCTGCGGCGCTGGGCCCCGCGCTGACAAGATCCGCCGTGGGTACGTTGGTCACGGCTTTGGGAGGACCACCCAGACACACAGTCCCGTGGAAAACCTCTCCCCCAGCACCACCAGCTAACAGGGGATACACAGGCCAAACACAGTGCCTGAAAAGTTAAATCCTTGCCCACAACTTAAAGAAGAAATCCACCTTTTACAAGAAGACAAACCAAAGCCACTTACTGCTCAGGAGATGCTCAGTGCTGTCAGATGCTCACTCTGCTCCGGTCCACCAGCAAATCTGTTTCTGTCCCAGTTCAAGAGGCCTTTGGCAAAACTGATACTCCAGAACGAGAAAGCAACTTGCCTTTTACACACATAAAAACACTTCCATGCCTTAGACAGCAGAGAAGCTGTTCTCTAGTTGCTACACTCCTCCACTGCAGGAAGGGCCCGTACGGGGAGCGTTCCCACCTTCTAGGATATTTATGCTTTGCTTTCACTGCATCTGCTTTAAAATATCACAAACTCGGTGTTGAAAGCAATGGATCAGACCAGTTCTCTCTGTGTTCAAGCCTTGGCTATGTTTCTCACACAGGCTGATGCTGAAGGGTCTCTAACAGCTCTCCAGTCCCAGGAACACTCCAGTTTCTGTCTGTGCTCCTCAGGGCACTGCTCACAACCCAAACTAACTCGTATGTAAGAGCAGAAAAGTTGAAACAAATCACTGTGCACTTCCAGTACCTGCAGCTGTTACTTTGGAGCACAAAGATCAACATTTCAGCAACCAAGTCCTCCCTCCATCCCACTGCTGGGTCCTGCAGGACGCTGAGCCACAAAGGCACCGAGGGGAGAGCAGGAGAAAACCAGCCATGGACCCATATGGTTTGACTTAACATAAACTGATTAAAGGTATTTTGACTGGTTCTACAGCTAAATTATGTGCACCTGTTCCACACATTAGTAGCACCTACATCCTACTGCAAACACAAGGACACGGATCTGTGGATGTAAGACTCGAGAAGATTACGTTTCACATGTTTAGCACTGGAACAGAGTAGATTTATTTATCAATTTCACAGTTTCCTTGAAATAAACCATTTACATTAAAATAATTCCACCTAACATGCCATAAAAATAACATTTAAATACTCTAATTTATACCTTTTTATATAAATTGTACTGTTAATTTTATGACCTGTGCTAAAAATAATTTATCAGCATCCCGTTTGTGTTCTGAATTTTCAGGGCCAAACCATATGAATCATGAGAGAAAACGTTCCTGCCTTTCTAATAGCTTTAATTTCAGTAATTAACCATAACAAATAAAGCCAGTCCATCTAACATGTCTAAACTTTTTTGATGCTTTTGTTAATTTTGCTCTGTCAGCTGGTCACCAATAGATACAGTATTTTTCTACCGGGTCTGTTGGTTCACACACTAGTCTGACACTGATTCAGCTTCAGTTTTGGGCCTGTTTGGGGCAAATAAAGAGATAAAAGGGTACTGTGAACACAAATATGGTAAACAATATATTGGGGGCACATCAGTACAGGTAGCCAGGACACGTTTCTAAAATTCTCTTTGCTTCCAGGTTAGTACAGAATAGCAGATAGAAAAAAAAAAATCAAAAGCATTGGATTGGAACAAATTACATAGTTTGGGGGGAAGAAAAAAAGGGACAAGTTTCTGAGCACACCAGTGATCCTTCAGATCTGAAACAGATGCAACTGCTCAGCACAGTTGGGCAGGGGAGGAGGCACTTTCTCTTTGAGCCTCATGGAAAAGTCAACACATGGGTGAGAAAGACGGGGTGAGCGCAGCAACACTCTGGAAGGCAGCTGAAAACATGTGCATTTCCTCCAGCAAATAAAAACCATCCTGGAATGGGCACTGAGGACAAAGGAAAGGACTGCAGTGACTGGGGAGAAAGCCTGATTTCACCAGCAGAAGTAAGCCATCCTTGGAGCCAGCCACATGGAGCACGTGTTGGATCCCTCGTGTGATGGGTTAACCTTGAAATCACCACACTGAAACCTGCTGAACCTCCCTCCCTGCTGAACGTCCCCTGACTTCACAACAGTGGTTTAGAAAGAATATACTGATATTGCCAGGTGTAAAACAAACCCTGCAGCCACTTGAGCAGCAAAAGCACAGAGCACTGTCATCAGGTGAGGCTGCCCAAAGTCATCCTGCCTTCTGCAGCAGACTTGGGCTCACACCTCCCAGCTGGCTCTGCTTAAGCTCAGCACAAACTGCACATGCTCAGCCTGCATAGATCTCTTACTGACACCACCACACTGAGAATGTGGGGTATCCAAGTGTGTAACTCATGTCTAACTTCAAATATATGGTTACTAATTGCATGAACTACAGATTCGAACAACATTCCTAAATGCCTTTGCAACACATAAGAAATTCCAGGCCCTCCAAATGGAATTGCCAACCTGTTTAGCTCAGACTCAGGGAAGCAAACCAACAGGAAGGGCTGAAAACAGGGGGCTTACCAAGGTCATCTTTCTGTTCTGGGCTGAGGGGTCTCACTGGGTCACCAGTACCACCTGTACCAGGCTGATGGGCACTGTCAGCAATCCCATCCTGAGCAACACGTCCATGGCACCCCTTCAAAGGATGCTACATCTTCTTCCTCACATGAACAGGAGACAGTGGGGCTGTAGTGACCCTCCCTCTGTAACAGCTCAACACCTCAAAGCAGGGTAATTCCATTTGGGAAAGATGGTTCATGTACTTCCCAATAATGAGATCTCCAGGTGTTATCTCACCCAAGAACGGGACGTGCTCAGATGGGCAGAACACTTGGCTTCCCTATCAGTCTGTTCAGAGCTTTAAATGTGGAAGCTGATTGTGAAGAATTGCAGAAGTACCTTAAAATACCAGGTGAGTGGATATCAAATGAGAGGCAGAGGCTGGTATGTGTGGAGAAATGTCAGTGTGGAAAAGAAGCCAATGAATTCCATTTTCCTGGAGAAAGGACATCAGAGGGTAGGAATAGATGAGTCTATGGAAAAGTCAGTCACTAATCAGAAATTATCTTAGCAAGAAAAGAAAATAAAAACAAAAGCTAGAGGCACCATACCACAGATAGTTGATTGCTGTGATTGATTGCTGTCCCAAGAGATCTTATTAAATTTTAATTATCTTAAGGACTTGATTAATCAAATTTGCTGTTCTCAGTTGCACTCACTAAGAGTATGTGGTATGCAGGGATGTGCCTGTTGAGGGAGGGATGCTGCCCTGCACATACACTGCCACTGTACAAATCCCTTCTGTTCCCTCCTGTATCCCCGTCTTCACCCTCTGGGATTGTAGTTTGAGTCTTCCTTTCCCAAAGAGAAGCTCATAAACCAAGTAAAGACAGAGACAATCACAGGTATGGAACAGGTTCCATGTAGTAGAACCAAGATGGAACAGCTTTCCTCAGCCTGGAAAAGGGCAAGAGAGGAAGAATATGAAAAATGTCATAAATGACATAGGGAACCAACAGGGAGGTGAGGGGTCATGGCCTCTCCCAGTGCTAAAAAGGGAAATTGGACAAATCTGTGGGAAAAGTTTTCAAAGACACAAAGACACCATCATTGTTTCAAGGAGTCCCTGACACAAAACCGCCTGGAAAGTCTTCTGAAAACATACCCTCTCATGTCTGTGATGTTTGGAAGGTTAAGAATCTACTACCATATAACTTTGTTACAGATTTTCACCTTCCAAAGGAAAAGAGCCTTTTCCATCTCCTCTGCAAACAAGTGTGGTGGGGAAAGCTCAAGGGATGATGAAAAGGAGAAGGAGCCTCAAGAGTGCAGGAGGGGGGAAGAGCTGGAGGCACTGACCAGACTGCTCCAGGAGTGCCCACCATCCCTGCAGGCACCCAGGGAGCTGGTCAGTACTGCTCAGTCAGAGAAGAAAGTCTCAACTCCTGGGACCTCCCACGTCCAGCATCCTCCTCCCAGTGCTGCCAGCAGGGCCAGGAAGAGACTAATGAAGAGACCCAACAGGTCTGAGACAGGAAGGGCATCCACGATTCCTGATGGAGAGAGAATCCTTGATCAGAAAGCCCTTTGGCCTGATCTGGCATGGGAGAAACTAAGAAAAGAAAGCTTGCTTATGATTTAAAAAAAGAGGGGAAGGCTTTTTGCAGTTACCTATAGAAGTGCTGTTTATGCTCAGCACTGAACAAGCACTGAACAGTTGAGCTTTCCCAAATTTTACTTAGAGAACGTTGAGCAAACCAAATCCACCGTTCCCCACGTCCCACCTGTGACAATGACAGATCTCCAGCTTCAGGGATGCTCTGTGGACTCTGGATTTAATGCTAGTGGCATCTGAAGCCATAAAAATAGACTTATGGATAGTTATTGGAGCACTCTGCATCCTGCCATTCCGAACAACTCAGCAGCCTGGGATCTGTGTGCTGCCCTCAAATGGAAAAACCTGTTCATAAATAAGTCAGAACCCATCATAATTAAGCTACTTTCTGTATTGAAGATCATAATTGAAATCAAAGAGATGATTTACTCTGAAGATTTCAAGTGACATCTGCTGAAATAAAAATATAGTTTGGAAAAAGATTGTAAAAAGATGACTACGTTATTACCAATAACTTTTACATCTGTCATTAATTTTCACTTGGTTTTATCTGCTCTCCTAGTCTGCATCCAATTTCACATTGACTTGTGTTTTATTACAATCCCAATGCGGATCCCATCAACTGAAAAGACTAATAATTGCCTATGAAATGCCTATGAAATGCAGCAAATAGCACGGATATTGTTTCCCTTTCCTTAGCCAAGCACAGGGGCTTGAAGCAACTGGCACCAAGGACAATCAACGGGCTTGAAACTGCCTCTTTCCAGAAGGTAAAGTGGCTACAAATACATCTGTGTAGAGCAGAACATTTCCCCCCAAAGCTGGAAAGAGTTAACCAAGTTTCAGTGCTCGGGTCTGGGAATGACGTTGAGACGGCACAGGAACGTTCTCTGCCTATCCCAGACAAACTTCCCCCGGTGACCATAATTTAAGGCAACTTTTTAAAGAGCCCTTTAAAGCTCAGCTCTACAGAGAACTGCTCAGGCCTGTAATAGAATCTCTCTTGCCTTCCTCCCCTGAAAACACACCGAGCTCAAAAGGATACGTTTAACACCCAAGGGTCCTACCTGTCTTTAAGGAATTTTTATAAAGTAGATGGCTACCTCGGGCTATTTAAGTACTTTGTAGTAAGACATCAACGGCATGTATGGAGATATTCCTTTGATCATTACACCAGTGGAAAAAAATAAGAAAACAACCCCTAAATCTTCCACATATAAATTTATGCTTGGAACTCAGCGACGTAAGAATCATCATCCTACAAAACCACAAATAGTATCCAATTTAGTCTCTGTGTTCTCACTCATGTGATAGCCTTTGATATTCCCCAGGATGAAAAATGAATACATTTTACTACAAAGATGATTTGTGAACAAAGCCCTTTTTATTTTGGTTTATTGAAGAACAAGAAATCTAAAGTTAAAGGGGGAAATCAAGAGCTGGGCTAATTATTAACCAAAACCAATGATAAATGAATGAAATGCAGATTATCTCTTTTGTAATTTCTAGCAGCATATTTAAAACTTTTTTTTATTATTCTGTTTCCCAGTTCAAATTTCAAATTATCATTAACATGAGACAGAATTCAAACTGTTTTCACTTTCATTGCCTGCACTGAAAATACAGAACCGTCCTCCTTTGGCTGTATAATGAAAAGCCTCAACAAATAAAAAGTTACACGAGCTTTATTTTAAGGGCTGCTCTTGAAGAGGAGAGGAGGATGTGAACATCTGTGAAAAACAAGTGCAGAAAGAAGACTAAGATATGTAGATAAATCATTAGTTATATTAAGATATGAAACAGGCACCCAAAGAATGGCATAAAATGTAAATGAACTTTTGGATCTGGTCTCTTAATTTGACAGCTGTTTGACAACTGCAAAATGGAAAACTGACCTCAGACAACTGTGTATAAATGAGACTATTAAGCAGAAGAATTTCACATGGAATGATACAATATACACCGCAGTAACTCCTCACAGGGGAATAGATAAATGCAGACTGGAATTTTTATTGTCTTTGAAGGTGGTGATGTTAAAAAGACTTGAATTTCACAAAGAGGAGCTCTATGTTACATTACCACAATTACTGCCACTTTCTGAGACCCGGCGACTGTCGCCTGCACAAGGAGCGATCACACACAACCCCCAGGCACTGGAAGAAAACACACCCCAGGGTTTGTATCCAACACACTCCCAGCGTCTGGAGACACAGAGGAAAATGTCTTCTGCACCAGAGCTGCAAATCTGAAGCCAGCAAAAGTCAAGGGGTAACTTCTCTGAGGGCTTTCTTTGGAAGTTACGGGTAGCCACAATTACGCACGGAATCTGTGTCACCAGAGCAGCACCAGAACAGACACTGATCCGTGGAGAGAGTGGCTTAAGGAAATATCCTGCAGTTTTGGCCCCTATGGAGAGATCTTCTTGGAAGGAGTGGCAAGGCAGGAAGGGGGGAAGCTTCTATTGTGAATGCCTGAAGCACAGCTTAAATCTGATCCTCTCAGCACCAACAGAGAATTAAACAGAAAACAGGGAGAAAGCCTAGTTTTAGGTGTAACCAACCATTTCTACTCACTGTTCTGCTCTAGATCCCACTGAAAAAGGCAGATCCTTCAAGAGCATCCCCAAGCACCAATTCTTCCCATTCTACAGCAATGCAAAGAGCTATTTGTGATAAATATGTTTCATTCCAAAGCATTTAAGCACTTGGCTCTTCCTTTTATTTCTCTCTTTGGGACTAATACTTAAAATCAGCCTTTCCTACCTCTCTTTTTAACCACAAAAAACCCCACAGAGGTTGCACAACCCGCAACAGAAGAGACAAGAAAACCACCCAAGCACTTGCAGCAAAATCCAGACTTGAAAAGAAAGGTTACAGCTCTCTGAGCACAAAAGGTTACAGAGGCAGCAGCCAAAGCAAAGCAGCTTTGGGGAGTCAAGTGAATCCGAAGGCTGGACTTCTGGATTAAAAAAAAAGCATTTAGAATATCCTGAGCTGGAAGAGACCCACAAGGATCATCAGTCCAACTCCTGGCCCTGCTCAGACACCCCAACAATCCCACCCTGTCCCTGAGAGCGATGTCCAAACACTCCTTGACCTCTGTCAGCCTTGGGGCCGTGACCACTGCCCTGGGGAGCCTGTTCAGCGCCTGACCACCCTCTTTTGTTCATTCCTAACTTGCCTTTTGCTAAAAGCTCTCATTCTTGTTTTCAAGAGACATTAAATAACCATCTCCTAAATGTCTTCTCCCTGCCAGTTGTGTTTTTACAGACCTTCATCACACTCTGCCTGACTGTCACCTACTTAATGCTATTCTAATTATGGCACTGTATTAATACCACTGATTTATTCTTACACAATCCCAGCACAAAAATAGCTCTTAGACTCCAAGAAGACTAGTCCTAGATATGACCAGAGCTGTGGGACCACATCTGTACAACGACTTGAAGAAAGTTTGTCCTTCACAGGTTATCCATTTTCTCTGACTCTCGCAGTAATTCCAATAAAATACTTTAAACTCTCCCTACAAAACCTGCACTGCTCATGAGCCTCTGCATCACCTCTTGGCCCCGCTTCAAAAGAAACTTCAGAAACATCCAGATCAGGAGGGAGTTGAAGTCAACCGTCATCTTACAGGGGAGGCACGAATGATTTCCACCAGGAGTGGTCCTCGCCCCCAAGACTTTAATCAAGGATGAGGAATGTGAGCTCAACACACAGATCGGAGTTCAGCATCTCCCCATTACGGCTGGAGCTCTGCCAGCTGATAATTTGCATTTGTCCCTTCCAGACAGGGCTCTGCTACTTCTCCTCAAACCAACGGGAACTTTCCTTGGCGTGAGGAAAACTCAGCTGAGCAGAAGGAGCTCCCACTGCTGGGAAGCATCCGAGAAGGACAGGAGGAAGACTTTGGGAATCCAGCTGTAACCAGCACAAGCAGCAAGGGAAACACAGCAGAGCCCTCCCTTCACTGCAGCTTTATTTTCTACTCCCAATCCTTGCTGCCTAAGGCATTTCAGACAAACACTTTTATAATGGATGCCCTTCAAAGATAATATTTTGCTTTTAATGCCCTTTAATAAACACAAGGCATTCTAAGTCTTAATGCAGCTTGTAAAAGATTATTATTTTAAAAAGTATCTGATTTCAGAACATAAAAATGAGTTTGAAGCTGAACTATCCAGCCTGCTCTCAAATGCCAGCACCTTTATGGTACTCTCTGAAGTTACAAGGGATTGTCATGTCTCTGTTAGGAGCATCAACATAAATCTCGACTGTAATAAGAAAGAAGTCTTAAAAGGAGAATTATAGGGACAGATTTTCATCTTCTAGGAGTCTGGTTTACTTCAAAAATTTACATAATCTATACAGATCCAGGCAGAGTTAGCCTTTAGTGACCTGAGAATACCAAACCTCAGAGATTTGCAGACACGTTTGGTTTAAAGTCAAAGCTTATATTATTAAGCTGCTATAACTCTTACATCTCCATCCACGTGTCCCATTTTATTCCTTGTCTTAGTTTAATGATACTTCCAGCATGCCTTGTGCTTTTTAATCTGGATGATGCACCTAATGATTTTGGTATTGCAAACTAACCTCCTCCTTCGGTTTCCATGCAGATCCCATAAAAGCCAGAAGAAATGGATTACTGCCCAGAGCTGTGGTTTACTCGTTCATTAAACAGCTTATGCTTAGAATCCTCTTAAAAAGTCACTTAGTGGTAAATGGCTATTCGACACTACAAATAAAAATTGTCTAAAAGAATTTACTACAGCTTTCTATTCATACCACTGTTATAATCCCACTGGGGATACTGCTGAATTTTTTGGCGTAATTTGGACGGCTGTTTCCCACCAGAATCCAAGAAACTGTGGAGCAATATATGTACATATAATCTACACCTTCCCAAGGAATGTGTCAGATGCCCACGTACTTAAGGCACGGTGAATTTTCAAACAAAAAAAAAAATCCGGCAGTCAGCAACTGTGGGGTAGAGAGATCTTTTTAGGACAACTGACAAATGCCCCAAGAGTTGGCAACAAGGGTGTTGTACATGCCATGTGTGCTCATCCTGCCATAAATTAGGCAGATCACGAATTGCAAACCCCTTGCGCAGCGTAGGCACGTTTCCAAGAATCAACACACCTTGCCAGTGCCTGGAGCAACATCCACCCCAACCCGTGAGCAGCAATACAGGGAAAAATTAAGAAGCATTCTACGAGCAAGAATATTAATCAGCATAAATCAACCCTCAATGAGGTTCTTGTTTCTTCGGGGATGTGACGCGGGTTGATTTTCAGCCGGCTCTCGGCTGACGCGGCTCAGGAGCTGAACCAACACTCACAAGCTTTGACAAATCTTAATACTTCCTGCAGCACTTCCAAGGTTCAGTTAAGTCACGTCCAGAAAGAAGATGGATGGTCCTTGAGTTTTTACATGCTTAATGCAGCTTGTTTCCATTCAAGACTACATCTCTCACGACAATAACTACCTTCTTTGATTTCCACACACTAATCAGCTCGGTTTTCAATCTTCTCTCTATGCTCCCCTGAAAAAGCAAAGTGTGTGACTCAGAGAAGTGTTTTGGTTTTTAGAGGCAAACCCACATACTTTCACACTCTGTAACTTCCCAGACTGCAAACTCTGCTGGACACACATCATTACCTTCTTACGCTGGAAAACACACCAGACTCCCAAGACACTCTTGCAATACAGATATTAAATTATAAAATTCTGTGCTACCACCACAGATATGAAGGGAAGGACCCTCTGTTACCTGTATCTGCTGTGACCTGCAGAATCTACTTCAGACCTGTGACAGTGACTTCAAAAAGTTCATGTTTAAATGCCAGAGGAGCAGACAACTATTGTATACAACAGAGAGTTTTCCAAACTGGAACCAAAGCCACCCATTGGTGCATCCCTTCTGTCAGAGAGTGCCTTGTCATGTTCCCCATGACCTCTTACCCTGACAACACTAGAAGTGCTTTTCCAACAAACTATTTATGGAGTTTGAAGGAAAAATCAAAACAATTATGTCACTGTGATATCTGTGCCAAACTACCAGGACAGTGAAATTCTATTTAAAGATAATAGAAAGGGATTCCTGTGACAAAGGAAAGAAGAATTGAAATAATTAAGCATTTCTTACTACACTGTCATCAGACTTTCCAGTATGAATTATTGCATGGGCTACAGAGACATTCACCAAATGTGCACCACAGATGCATCTGGATACACCAGGCTCCTACAGAAACCTAAAAGGTCCTCCTGAGCTTCCTCACATGAAAAGTCCCCAGAAAACAAGAGTTTCACCTCTCCAACCTCACAGTGGCAGCAGTCCCAGCAACTGCACAAGAATGGTCCTTTCCACTTCCAGTGGGAACATCCATACCAACCACTCCTCCACCCTTTCCTAGGAAAAGGTGTGCCAAAGACCCTCCCCATCCCATTCCCTATAACCCAGACATGACTCTTCCTTCTTCCTACTCAGCTACAACAGAGATGATTCTCCTGGGACACCTGCCTGCCTCAACCCCACCCCTGAGCTGTGCCACATCAGCTCAGAAGAATCCACTTTGCACTGGACTTTCCTGTAAAATCTTGCAGTTTTGGAAAAAATAAGTCAAAAGCCACACAAGATAAATGAACACCTTGCAGCCCATACAAACAAGAACATTCCAGTGCTTGCTCCAGTCCTATTTGCTCCCACCAACCTCTGCTGCAGCTCTCTCCCAGCCTTCCCAGCCACAGTTGTTGATGAGCAGAGTGTGTAACAAAGTCAAAGCAGAACAAAACTTCGTCTCAGCAGCACAGCAGTCATGCAAAACTCAAGCAAGAGGACTTTTACTCCATTTTACTGCACATAAATCCTTTCCAAAATGAAGACAGAGTAGAATCTGGACTCGTGGCAGTTACGTAGTACTTTTTAACAATGGAAATTTGAAGAGAACCCTAAAATAATTCAAAGGGAAAGGGAATCTAGGAATGCTCTGGGTTTGTGTTTCAATGAGTTATTCCCTAAAGAAATGGTATTGGTAGAGGGTTTCAGGGAACCAGGAAATAATTTCCCTTCACCCTTGTGAGCTGTACTTCACCACGTTCTTGCTCTTTTTTTGTACTGCACAGTACACAAGGTCCTGGACTGCTGTTTCTGCAACTGTCAGGAGTCTAACTCAAGGCAATAAACAGGATGAATATGGCACCATTTAAATTACAAAAGGCAAATGACATTTCACTACTTATCTAATAAGGTTAGAATTTAATACTTGCATTGCTGGAGAAATTCTCAGCTATTTGGAAATGTCAAAACACGTATTTAAAGACTGACAAAAAAATATCAAGTGGTTATTTTCACTTTTCCTTCTCTAAGCTTAGAAAGGCAATACCCCTATGGATCAAAAGGCCAGATAAATCTTATTAAGCACTAGGTTTTCCCTTTTGTCTAGTCCTCTCCCCACATTCCATCATTTCAGTCCTTTGAAATTCCTTTGTTCTGCCTGTGATCAGGGCTTCCGGGGGAAATCTGGCATTGGATCTAAAGGGAACCCCACACCACTGAAGTATTCCTGACAATTCATCATTTGGTAAATGACTCCTTTCTTTTCCCCCTACCTCGCTTGCCCCCCAGTATTTCCAGGGAACCTGTGAGGGTGGTGCTAAGGGGACCAAACTGTTGCATCCAAATGCATCATCTGGAGGATCTCTGTGTGCACAGAAGGGGTTTCTGCAGTTACCACCCAAAAGCTCCTGTCCATCACACCGGTGTTTCAGAATAACAACAGGAATTTCCTGTGTCTTCACTCCCAGCCCATGTCCATCACCAGTGCCTGATGGATGAAAGGACAGTTTGAGCTGCAGAGAAAGAAAACAGAGGAACACAGGGCTGGTTCCCTTCCTGCAGCCCCCCCACCAAAAATTCCCCTTTACCACCCCCTTTCTGCTGTTCATTTGGGACATCAGCTGCTCACCAGAAAATGTAACCAGGGAGAAAAAATGAGCACCCACCACCAACTGCCTGTTAAGAATGGGACTGACTTTGTGCTGCCACAGAAAAAATTCCTTTATAAATCAGGAACCATGATGAGTCAGAAAGAAGAGGCACAATTAAATACATTTTTTTATCCCCTATTTACGTTTTTGTTGGATTTTGATATGAGATGTAATAGAAGAGAAAGAATCAAATCAAAACATTTTGATTTGAACTCCCCTAAAATCTGAAGCTTTATGCTATTAATGAGAGCCACAGAGGGAGGCAAAGTAGTAAAAAAGGTGTCATTATATTTAATTTTGCTGAACATCACACTTTGGTGACTGGGGTCCCTCAGACCTATGGGAAACCATCCACTTTCTTTCAAAGACTCTTCAAATACCACACTCACACAAGACACACATGAGCAAAGAGGAAATTCTTCCAACAACAACCTGCATTAATTTCTAATGTTTTTCCCAAACTCCTTTACCAAGTTTCTGTTGTAGGTCAAACCATCTATGCTTTGCAAAGACAATCTGCATTTGAAATTTATCGGCCCTTCCGAGGTTGGTTCTTGTTAGTGCCCATCATTTTCACAGCTCACGAGATCCCTCCTCCCGAGCCGAGCCATTCCCACCCGGCATCAAGGATCCCACCACACTAACTTGATCCAACCGTTGCAATTATGAATCATCTGTTGGAGCCCTAAATTATGATCTCCAACGGCAACTAATGAAGGCTGCCTAGCAGTTAAAATATCAAAACACATATATCAGCACACTTTGGAGCCCGGGATAGACTTCTCTTGTATTTATTATCCATTTCCATCCCGGGCTGCCTCCACCACCGCCAGTCCCGAGTCCGGCACCAGGTTTTAATAACCCCTCCTGACAGTCGTTTGATCGCTGGGGGGGGCAGATGAAAGGCCAGGCCGGCTGCTGCAGGCACCGGGCTCAGTCAAAACAACGGGACTTCAGAGGCAGACAGAGATGCATCAGGTGTGAATCCCAAATGAGCAACCGGGAGTGCGGCTGATTGACGCGCTCCCATTCCCCGCCTGCCAGCGGGATCGCTCCGGAGGCAGGAGGGGAAAGGTGCTATGAGCCAGGCATGAAATATTTGGATTTGGAAAGCCAAGACCTTGGAAAGTCATTTTAGGCTCTTTCTAAATCACTTTAACCATTTGAGTATCTCATTTTTTAAATAGGCTGGATGGAGAGAATTTTGTTGGCATTTAAAGCCAGTTCTCCGGTTCCAACACGGCAGTGCAGTTATCTGGGAGGGGAAGGAGCAAAAAAATAAGTTTTCAGAGCTTTCAAAAGTGGATGAGACAGAACTTTGAAGAGATTACTTGGGAAAAAGCTCCTGCACCGAGTAGAGGTGGGCTGGATGATCTGACAGAGGTCAGCTCCTCCAGCTCAGAGCAGAGCATATTAATAAATGTTAAGCATCAGAATAAAAAGTTCCCACTACATGCCTTCAGACATTCAATAAAACACTTATTTGGTAGGACAAGTTTAAGCACAGTGAGATAACACCAAAAACACACTTGGTTTGGGCAAATATAAAAAGAACTGTTCTCTTTTGTGTTGAATTTCTTTACTGGGAATAAAGAGAAAGGGGGCTGAGGGGCTGCCAGGCTCCTGCTATTTTATTTTTCCACTTCTTCAATCTATCACTAACCACCAGTTTCTCTGCATCAGTTTAACCCTTGGGGTGGTTATTTTTTCCTATTGCTTCAACCCTTATAACAGAGTTCTTACAACAGGGGTTTTTGTGGGCAGCAGGAGAGGGGGGGATTCTCCCCCTCTGTCCTGCTCAGGTGAGACCCCCCCTGCAGAGCTGCCTCCAGCCCTGGGGTCACCAACATCAGAAGGACATGGAGCTGCTGGTGCAGATCCAGAGGAGGCCATGGAGGTGCTCCAAAGGCTGGAGCCCCTCAGCCCTGGAGACAGGCTGGGAGAGCTGGGGGTGGTCACCTTGGAGAAGAGAAGGCTCTGGGGAGACCTTACTGAAGCTTTTCAATACTTAAAGAAGACTCAGAAGATGAGAAAAGGCTTTTTTATCAGTTGTGACAGGACAAGGGCTGATGGTTTTAAAGTCAAAGATGAGAGATTTAGACAAGATATAATGAAGAATTTTTTTTCAATGAGGATAATCCAGTGAGTGGATTAAAAACTGGAGAAAAGGCTGCTCTATTTTGACTTCATTCAGCCCAGTGCCCATCACTGCAGCATCCAAATGACCTTCACAGTTTGTCTTAATATCAAAGATCACACACAGGGTCCATGGGCTGGCAACTGAACTCAGACCCTGAATTTCACTCCATTATTTTAACACCAAACCCATCCCTCCCACCCATTACAGCCACACTTCTAAGGGATCACCCCTGTCAAGACAGGATGACATTAAGAGCAAAACGCAGCCATCAGCTCAGACCCCGAAGGGACAGGGATGTTAACTTACATTTGTTCCCTCATGCTGCCTCACATATTTACTGTACTCCTCATTTTCAGCTCTCTGACTTCAGCTAAGACACTCGGCCCAGCCTGTTTCCTTTTCAAGGTACCATCAGTCAAACTCAAGCACATCATTTTATCTCTCGGTTACTAAATTCAAACCATTTTAAACATCCTGCTTTCATCTTTGGAGCTCTCTCCCACTTTTTAACCATGCTGCAGTTACAGAGGAATGTACTTGACATATAAAACGTGCATGTGATTCCTTTAACATTTTAATGCCGTGTATTGTGTTGTAAACATCTCTTCATGTTTTATCTCCTTCTCCATAAATCAGAGCTGACTATCTTAGAAGTTTCAAAAATGACATGTTTTCTCCCTAATATAAATGTAAGGTTCCACTCCTTGAAACTTGAGTCAGCTTTCAAAGATCATCAAAAACCAGAGCTACGAAAAAGCAAAAGATTATCAACTAACGTAATATAATTTTCTCCCGCTCTATTTCTATGACAGCCTGGAGCAGGGGAAAAAACAAGTTACAAAATTGGTCTTCCCCAATTAGAAAACCAAGTTTTGGTTATTCTGTTTTGTGACTTGTAAGGAACAACACTTATTGTGTATCCATACCAATACACAACCCTGAAAGAGTTAGGAATACAGACAGTATAAAAGTGATAGACTAGGAATAATTGTTTGTTGTATTAAAACTTATCGTGCAGTGTTTATAAGATGAAACCCCAGAACATATTTCTATTTCCTTACCACAACTGCAATTAATAAGGCTGAGCCCTTCTAATGAGATTTTCTGGAGGTTTTGGCTAGCTTAGGAATGGTACAGACAAAATGTGTCTCAACCTATTCCTTGGTAAATGCATTAAGTGCCCTTTTTTTTTTTTTTAATTAAACCCCACTGTAAAATATTGGTTATTTTCAAAAGGCAGAACACCAATAAAAAACACCTGTCCGGAATAATTTTAAGTTACTTCAAGGATGGAAAAAAAAAAAAAAAAAAAAAAAGAAAGAATGCCATTAGAAAAAGAGGGAAGAAAAGGAAAAAAAAAAAAAAAAGAGGCAAGAAGTTTTAGCAGGTGGGACTGAGAAGTGGTGACATGTTGTAGTACAATTCCGAAGGGCCGGAGGACATAACGCGGTGTCGGGTGATGTGGAAGAGAACCAGGGAGCACCGGCTGTGGGAGCCACGGCGATGCTGGATGAGGTGTGAGCTACAGCCCTGAAGTATTGTGATAGCCAGGGGTGAGGCAGAGGCACAACTGCTGCCGGAGGACAAGGCAAATAAAACCCTATCTGTTCCCCGGCACCTTCCCGCGGGAGTTTCCTCCCTCGCAGCCCGCGGGCCCAGCGCGCTCCGCAGGGAAACCCGCCGACATTCAGCCACATCCCCAGAATTCACAACATCTCCCACCAGCCCGGGAGAGTCTGCTCCTCTCAAACTACTGTCTGACATCAATTATTCCGAGATTCTTGTCTTGACGTTTTCTACACCCATGTTTCTAGGAGGACCTTGCTGTACAACGGGCACCACGTTTCCCCTTTGTTTCCCCTCTTGCCCGTATTTTCCAGGGTATTTTCCAACACAACCTTTTCACTCTCAAGTCACAAAACAGTAAGTCACCAGCTTCTTAAAAATCATTATCCAATTTTACAGAATCGCCATGAAAATACACTCCTTCTATTTGCAAATTTAGAATTTGTGGGTTGTGAAACTTGTTTGTAAACACACACCTTTGGCTGATAAATATCCAGACTGTACTTCCATAAACAATTAAAAAATACAAAGTTGTCAGTTTACCTCAGGTTTTTTTATTGCTTTCTTGTTAAAGACATTGAAAGTGGGGCAAGAACCTCCACTTGGGCACGTTTTTGTAACTTTCTGGCTCTTGCAGTCAGGAAAAAATAGGTTTAAAGTATGACATACAACCATCTGAAATCAAGGAGAAAGTGATAATTCGGAGATTATTTCAGATGAATTTTATAAAAGAAAAAAAACCAACCCAATGCTTTGGTCTCTGTGCATTACTTAGCACAGGCCTGGCTCACTCTCATTAATTAAGTCAACTTAAATAGTTAATTCAGCTTAATTCACTCGGGATAAAACCCTCTCAGCTCCTACCAGATTGCTAAACTCAAGTGACTGAGAGAAGGAAAAAAGGATAAAAAAAAAGCCCAAATCACAGAATTTGAACAGTTAAAAGTCTGTATCAATACTTCCACGAGTGTTACAGAATCGTTATTACATTTTCACAGGACCAGGCTCCTCACATCCTGTCCTAAATCACGGGCAAGAATCTTACACAATCGACACTTCACCTTCCCACGACATATTTGGGGACTGTAAATCGTGCACACAGATTTATCAGGGAAACGAGGAGTGGGAAAGATGAGCTGCCCTTAAAGATGTACAGATTTATGGCAATGGGGGAAGTGGGAAGACGGTTATCATATAAAAAGGTCCTTAAGGGATGGCAAGGAGCACCGAGGGAAACATGAGTCATGAGCTGCCAGACAAGGGGATGCGTATGGGGAGCAATGGACAGAGCAAAGTAGCAATAAAGGAAGTTCCAAGTCAAATGTGCTCCTTCCCAAAGGTCGAGACGGATACCCCAGCTTAAAGTATTTATGGAAAATTAAATTCCCAGCCGGTTCAGACACGGCAACACCGGCAAAGGGACACTCAGGGACTGAAAGGACCCATTGATAAACAAGGTCATAGAGCAGAGCTCCTTCCTTCTGCTTCGTTACCAACTCTGCTCCTTTATTTTCTTTACTTGGAGCAGTTGCCTTGAAGGTCTCTCTACACAGGCACAGTGGCTCAACATGAGCAAATGTGCAAATTCAAAGTGTTCAGCTGAGACTGAGAAAGACGCTTTGTGAGGCTGGAGGAACTTGTAGTGAATAATTAGTGAATTACGAGCCCAAGCACAAAGTTACTGCACTCCTGACTTCCCCTTCCTATCCCAACAAGGCTCAGAAGTGTCCAGCTGCAAATTACACCACAGGATTCCTGGTCCTCCCAAGTAATTCAATATCTTAAAAAGTGGCTTGAAGGAGTTTAAAAAATTGCAACTTTTGGGACAAAATATACTGAGCAACACGTGGATGCTGAAACAAAGAAAACCAGTTATTTGTTTGTGAATGGCACCTCTAGGAAAACCTATCAAAATCTCAGGAGAAGTTGCACAGGAAAATCTAAATAAGCAATAACTGATTCTCTCAGTCCAGTAGTATGCATATCAAAGGTGAAGTAAGTGTGACAGTAAATATTTCAAAGGATAACTCACAAATGGGTTTTTTAATATTAAAAAAGCAGTAAAGCAAAAAAGGGAGGTAAAAAGCACACCTCTAAAAGTGTATCAAAACCCAAGAAAGCTTCACCTTATTTATGACAGCTTTTCTACCCAGCCTTTGTGTGAAAAATATGTAATGAAAACCAAATGTATTCCTCAGAAAATAGTGTGACTTACTTAAAATTATTTTTTAAGGCTACCTAGGTGTTTTCAAGTTAGGCAGGCTACATAAATATTTCCAAGCAAGTAAAAACCATGCAGCATCCTTCCAATTTTGCAGAGAAAACAGACACAAAGTTAGCTGCCTGCCCCAGTTTTAAGCTCAGTGAAAACAAACAGTAAAACCTGTAAAAACAACAAACAGGACTTACTTCAGGCTGAACAAGGAGTGTGTTGATGGGTGCAAGCCCAAAAATCACACTGAGTGCCTACAACTGAGGTGTTCCAAGGTGTAAACCTCAGAGCCCAAATCAACCAAGGTGAGTCAACCAGGAAACTTCCATTACTGGGGTCTCAGGACTCACAAGTGATTGCTGAAAACATGAAGTCCCATTGCTGCTACTGCTGCTTCTTTTTCCAGGCCATACTTATACAACTGAGAGCGACTGTGGCTACTGTGCTTTGTAACTCTGTTCAACACAAGTGTTGGTACCTCTTCACTGGTTGAGCTTTCCTTTGGGATGCAGGAAGAGCCCAACAGCAACTTTGCTTCACAGCTGGAGTGCAGGAGAGCTGAGATCAGCACCAAGCTCCACAGGCATGTTGACACATGCAGGGAAGTTCAGGCACCCGGAACATTGTCATGGAACAACCTCCCACAACGGAGATTTTCAGTACATTCTGCAGATGTGCAGGAGATACCCTGACTCCAGCCTGGGCAAAACCCCACCAAAGTCCCACTACTGACATTTAGAGAGGTGCTCTGAGCCACTCTTTACACAGATCCAACAAGGTCATGCAACAACACATCCAAAGCACCAGGCCCGTGAGGCTGGAGCCCCGCTGGCTGTTCTTACACTCCAATTACCCAGTTCTTCCTCTGTCATTTTCAATGATCCAGGCTCGGTATTACCAAGATAAACATTATTATTGGGAGGCTTAAAACCTCATCAACTCCATTCTGTATAAACACACCGTGCCTAGCAACTCCCCTCGAATTCCCAGGCACACACTCCTTTTGTGGTGTCAGCTTTAGCAGCCCCGAGCTCACACGGCAGCTGAAGGTACAGCCCTCCCAGCCACCCAGTCACACTCCCTGGCAGCGTTTCAGGAGCCAGGACGACACCAGCTTGCTGTACAGATGAGGATGGACTGACCTGGTTGATGGAGTTGGCAGCACAGGATGCCAGGCCAGTTCCAAGGGAGGCCAGCAGGAAACAGGGCAGGTCAAAAGGGACCGGGGCCATGGCAAAGCCGGCGGACGCGGTGCTGACGACCAGAGCTGCAACACAGCGAGAGCACAGGTCAGAGAACACCAGAAACCACCTCCTTTGTGCACAACACTATAAATAAGGCTTTCAAACTTTAGGAACCCATGTGCAGATTAAGGTTTTGCCACTTTTATGGCTCACAGTAGCTCCAGGAACTGAGTACAATTAATATTAATACTCCACATAGAGAAGTCAAAACTCAGAAGAACTGTCAGGGATGAAACAAGAAACCCAGAAACATCAGCGCATTAGTAGAAGAGGTGAGAACAAAAAAGCTTCACAGAATGTTCTCAGTAAACATTCCACAGGATGTGCTATCCTGATGAAATCAAGTTTTTCAATCTGAGTAGGCTGAGCTTTGCTGGCTGGGCAATCAAGCCCACCAGGGAACCCACCAGAAAATACACTTTGTTCAACACCTGAGCTCCTGGCAGTTGATTGCCCTCCAGATTATGTATTATTTTCAGTCTCAACCTTAGTTACTTATCAATTTTTTTGAATAATAAAAGGATGTCCTGAAATCTGAGGTTTGGTAGGTAAAGAAAAGGTGGAAAAAGAGAGAGAAAAGAACTTAAACAGCAACACCTGTGGGATGAGTCCTTAACCTTTGCAAAGTGTCAGCTGAAAACAGGGAAAGGTGAGGGTAACCAAACAGACAAGTGTCAGATGAGCCTCATCTATGTTTCTTCATTCCCTGTTTTATGGATTTGCCCCAGGACCAAACTGCCCCACTCAACATGATTTGTTCCAGTAACTCACACATCACTGCAAAGCCTAATGGGGAAGAAAAACAGTAAGAAAAATCCCCAAATGAGATATATGCTTTATATCAAATTATAGCAGGGATTTAAGCAGTGCAGAGCTAAAAGGAGACTCAGGGCACGTAGCTACAGTAATTTCACTGCACCATCTCTGCTCCCACTTGACTTGCCCACTTTGGGCTGAAGGTACAATCACATCTCATGGACTCAATGGCACTTAAAGGCCTCAAAATTTGAGTGCATTCACAAAAATCCATTTCAGTTTTGTCATCCAAAATTATAACTTTAGTACAGTACTGCAAATTACATCCCTAAAATGAAAGTTACCTAACTCTCAATCCTAATATTGTAATTTGCCAAATAACAGGTCTCACAAACTTCACTTTTGGCAAGAAATAATATGACATGGCAAATTCCTTATACTATAAAAGTCAGCACACTTATGGAATATCTTCCTCATGACCTTGAGCCTTACAATCTGAAATTAATAGCTATTAAAGAGAAAGTATTTAAATTATATTCTGCATGTAACTGCATGTTCCAGAACTCAGCCAGCTCAAATCAAAGCATCAAAATGTTCTCATCTTCCTGAGTCCTCCAAAGTCTACCATCTGTCTGAAGTTAAATACAAATAAATAACCTTTGCTGACTGAAAATACCTGGATTATCTATTAAGCAGTGTTACTTGAGATGAAAAACTAAATGTCATGGCAGTGACCTGCCAGCAAGGATGCAAAGTGCTCATTTTAAGAGCTGTGCCTGCATAAGAACCTTAGGATTTAATACTAAAAACACAGGGAAGAAAACTTGCTGCTCATCAAAACTTTTCTCTAAGCATTAAAATCCCTTGGTGACTGAATATTATTATAAGAATATACATAATATAATTATAAGCATTAATTCTCTAGCCTTGTTATGGAGTCCCAGGCTACTTCTAAAATGCAGAGGATCTGTGACAGAGCTTTACCCTCTGAGCAGCTCGGAAATAACCACAGGTTCTGCTGGCCCACCAGACAAACAGACATGAAGGTTGTTCTGAAAGACTGGACCCATTTATTATATAAATACCACACCACCTTAGCTTCCAAACTTCTTAGCAGAGTGCACAGGAGAACACGAAATGCATTGGTACAACAGAGGAGTTAAAAAACACACTGAAAATGACAGTGAACGGTGGCGTTTGCATTTCCAAGAGTGATTACATTCGGGTTTTTTTGCATAATAAATCACACACTCATTTCCAGACAAGAATTTAATTAAAACTTATCTTAGAGAGCACTTTACACCAATTTATTATGGGAAAACACCAGCTCATTTACTGGAGAAGAAAGGTGGAGCGGATTGGCAAACAGTCAGTGTAACATTAGCACTACCCTGACCCCAAAGAAATTCGAATACTGTACAGCCACAGCACTAATTAAAGTCCCCATTGATTTCTCCAGATTAATTTCAGCCAGTCATTTCAGTTTGACTTATCAGGAGCTCATTTAGAAAGGTTGCAGCACATCCTCTCCCCTATCCCATTAAAGCAGGTATTTTCTGTTGTCTGGGCAGGGTTTGCACACCAGGCATTCCCTGCTTCCCTCACTGCCCAGATATTCCAATGCAACACATCAGCAGTAAATAGGAAAAGGCTCCCTTTGGATTGGGAAGTTTATTTTCTTTAACTGTGGAAGCAATAATTTACTCTTCAACTTCCCTCGTGGAGGAAAAGTATATTTAATTGAGATCACATCAAGGGAATGAGGTCATTGACTCTGTTTGTTTTTTAATCCCTGTTAGTTTAGTGCTTTAGGGGCCAAATTAACTTCACCTTATTGCATAATAGATGGAA
This sequence comes from Lepidothrix coronata, assembly GCF_001604755.1. Taxonomy (NCBI): domain Eukaryota; kingdom Metazoa; phylum Chordata; class Aves; order Passeriformes; family Pipridae; genus Lepidothrix; species Lepidothrix coronata. The sequence goes on along the minus strand of NW_016690495.1, from coordinate 28,934 downwards.
TCGATCCTTTCAAGGCTTGATGAGAGTTGGCATTATATTCACTCTTCAAAAAGAAGCCAAGACTTAAACTTATGATCTCAGCCTAAACCTAATTTTCAGCCCTTTAAACATTTTCAGCTTTAACAAAAATGAACAGGGGACATTTGTCTCCCGTTTCAATGTAAATGAAAGAGAAAATGCTAATGGATTGGTGACAAAGAGTGAATTATAATGTTTCTAGCATAAAAATACAGTCAAAAAGCCTAGTGTGTTCTTTACATTCCTTTTCCACTCCATCACAATGTGATCTGCCTGTATAAACCCCTGTATTTGTATTTATAGCACGTGAATCACTTTGCCATATTTTGCCTACCTCCTATTAAAAAGCAGCCAAGCCAAAATAAAACCATAGAAAGCCAAAGCAAATCAATTCTGCTTTAGAATTCCCTTCTACTCCTGTACTGGTGATATATCAGCACACACGGAAGGACAAAAGCAAATGCATTTCTACTTTAATTTAGGAAACAATTTCACTCCTTTACTGCAAGTGTTTATACAGTCCTTGAAGGAAAGTAGCTTTCCAAAATGATGGAATTTTCCTTCCAGAGTTTTCACACTTTGGTTTCTGGAAAGCCAAGTGTAGCACCAGTATTTGTGCTACACACCTGACCAACGTGTCCTTTATAAACTCAGGTTTGTTAGGGCATACCAAAGCTTTGATGCACATTACAACCTGCACATAACCTTTGCATTATATCATATAAAATTCAAGGGCAGTATCACAAACATCCATCCAACAATTTTAAATTGATCTGCTAAAAATAAACCGTAATAAGGGTTTATTTTTATTTCATTAGTTTTTCTGGTAGCGTGGAAAATAAATTGCCAGACAGCTACCACTACTCAGCTTTTGTTTCTTTGATGGGATAATAGTGACTGGCATATTAATCACAAAATGAGAACTACTTTGACAAGTATATGAAATATATTTAGAACTGAGAATAAACGTGCACTAGTAATAGTTGGAACAATATCTACCAATATATCTTTGTCAAAGTTTCTGGTTATACTGAAGTTACCATTTGAAGAATAAATGCCATAATAAATGCTATTATTCCAGAATAAAGTGGGAACATACTGGAAACTCCACTAAAGCAAATGGATTTTTCACTAGAGTGAAAAAAAAAAAAAAGTTACCAGAGTTTTAACCTATAAACACAACACAGGCCCCTTATTTGTTGTTTGGTAACACTCAAGGCTATGCAAAGCTGGATCTCTGTCACTGTGTCACCAAGACACAACAGCCAAGAGAAGAAGTAGGATGTGCACAATCACATCTTAAAACAGTATCAAATATCTCAGGCTTCTGATTTCCAGTTCAGCACTTTTGTGCTAAAGCATCACTATTGCACAGACACAAATCCAGACAGAAGCAATACAGCCAATTAATTCCAGCTGTTTTCTAGTAGAAGAGACAGGGTTATTTTCTTATAAGAGGACACATAAAAAAAAAAATGCTCTAGTTCAGTTTCCAAAACTGAAGATGCTCATAAATGATCATATTTGTCCACCCATGTTGATTCACTTCTCAGATAGGTGCTACAGAATCACAGATTCAATCAGGTTGGAAAAGATCTCTGAGACCATCAGGCCCAACCTTTGACTGAACAACACCTTGTTAACCAGACCAGAGCACTGAGTGCCATGTCCAGTCTTTCCCTGAACACACCAGGTGCTGTACATCACACAAACATGGAGTGATTTGGGTTGGAAGGGACCTTCAAGCCCATCCAGTTCCACCCCCTGCCATGGGCAGGGACACCTTCCACCAGCCCAGGTTGCTCCAAGCCCTGTCCAACCTGGCCTTGGACACTTCCAGGGATGGGGCAGCCACAGTTTCCCTGGGCAACCTGGAACACTCAGCATTTTTCATACCACGCCTTCATAACAGTTCCCCCAAATTAAAAACTGAGCTTGGATTTTCCTGTGGTTTTGCATACAGCTCATCTGAGTTTCGTATCTGTAATCCCTAGAGGAAACATCAACTTCAAGATTAGATTTAAGTAAAGAAGATGAGACAACCTGAAATTCTTCATGTGTGTGCATTATAAATCACTAGAATTTCCTCCTATTCCCATACCTTGTGTCTCTCTCCTATTTTAGGTTACATAACACATAAACTTTAGGATCAAGTTGAAAACAATGACATTTATAATTCTGAAAACCTATCAGACAGATGCATTAGCTTTCCAAGTGCCTGGATGGTAGGATACAGCTGTTGAGAGAGCAGCCAACACAGAACACCACAGAGAGAGGAATGGATGGAAACTGAACCCAAAAAGGCAGATTATGCGACAGGTAATTAGAAGTTCCCTAATTGTTTTCTATGGCAAAAGAATATAAACAAAAATCTACTCCTGTTTTTAAGGCAGAGCTTCTAATGGCAGAGTCACAAGAGCTGCAGTTTACATGAAGCAGGAGGGTATGGAAATAGCTAAACTCATTTCCTTTCAAAGGTGAAGTACAGTTCAGAATACAAACAAACAATCCCCTTCCTTCAGCAGCGGGAAAAGAACAGGGCATAAGGAAGTCCCATTTTAGCATAATGCAGAGTTTGTTTTTTTGTTATTTCATACTCCAAAAAGTATAAATAAAGAGTCTGCCAAAAAAACCACACAGGATATGAGATCTATCAGAACTTCATGGGTGAAAGGAACTCAGTTGTGTGTCATTTGTAAGTTAAAAGCTGACCTCAGAGAATTTATTCTTGTTTAAAAAAAATACAATCAAAGAATGACTCCACCATATTCTTTACAGAATATATAATTTGTCTAAATGTTGGAAGAAAAGCTAATCCTGTTTCCTTGCTACACTACACCCAGTATTATTCCTGCTCCTTTCCTGTGCTACCCCACGATCAATAAAGACCATCAAATGAACTCCCCTCCTACAAACCCCTCTTCATCCAACTTATTCTTTTACACTTCCCACATCCAAAAAAATCTCCACACCAAATACACAGAGATCAAAATGAGAAAAGAGGTTGAGTTTTTTTCTGTATCTCTCTATACCTGTATCTCTCTATACCTGTTCACCACACTTACCCTGGCTCAAGAACTCTTCCAGTGCCAGCAGAGAGAGGCTAAAGACACAGCCCCTTCCCCTGCAGCCTTGGAAGTCAGATTAAAAATTCTACAGCTGTTCAGAAACGAGCAGTTAAGTTTACATCTCAAAACAACAGTCCTGAAGGGAATGAAATTCATTAACCTTTGCCTCCTACAGCCTATTTTAAATCCAGAGAGGTGCTTGCCTGTCAAAATTGCTTTTTGCATTTAATAGAGCCTACTGGAAACTGCTGAAGAGTTCTGCAGCAACGCTGAGGCCACACAAAAAAGCATCACATGAAATTACTTTCTCCCAGTAAATACATCCTGGCATCTTGCTGCAGTTGTTCAAACTCCTGTTTTGAGGAGCACCAGCAACATTAGGATGTGGTCACACTGAGCATTCCTGTCAGGAATGTCAGCAAACATAAGAACAAACACATCAAGTGCTTAAAACGATAGTTCATTTTCTGTCTCTCTGGTCCCTTAATCGTGGCATTTTAACTTTTCATTTCTGGATCTAGTGAGAATTTTTAATTTAGTTCTACCCCAGTAGCTGGCACAGCCTTCAAGTTCACGTAAGAACCACTTAAATAAAATCACCTCACTGAAAATATGCCAGAAGAGCTAATTGTTCATACAGCACTTACAGTTATCCATGGTGAGCCCTACAGAAACAAAGTATTACTAAAACTGAACAGTGTGGGGGAGAAAAAGGCAAGCCCTGTATAATGTAGAAAGAAAGATGAGGCAATAAGTGAGGCTGGATGTGCCACAAAGCTGTTGCAAATAACCCTGATAACTGCTGAATGTGCTAGTGAGAGCTTTATACACCCAAATTTGAATTTACCAAGGCTAATATATAAAAGTGACGTGCTAAATTATCAAAGACATGCTTTCATCTCATCAAACTCTTTACCAGCACAAAACAAATGCCCTGAGGTTTTCTAAAAACAATGAGGAAGAAAATTGAGATGTACAAACGAGATCAGTTGTGCCAAGTCCAAACCATGAGATGTCTCATCAAGGCTGAGATGAAAATGTAAACGACCATTATACACTCCATGTGGTCAGCACAATTTTTCCACGGAGCAACAAACAATGAAAACTTACACACTGCAAGACAAAAAGTTTTAAAAAGTGAACTGAATTCACAAATTGCTATGGCAAAGAACAGTCTTGTTATCAGGAATTTCTTCCACGCACTGGAAAGAGCACCAAGGTAAGAACTCAGGAAATTACATTTGTGCTCTTGAATTGATGTAGACAAGATGATCAGATCATCAGAGTGTCCTTAGAAATAAAAGTACATATAGCACTACCTATTGGCAAAGGAGTAATTTATAGTTGTTAAATATTACTACCAGAACAAGGCAAAAGGTAGTTAAGGCAGCAAAGCAACTGAACAAACTGCTGGTTGGAAGAGACAACACTAGTACTGATTGAAAAGTAAATTATATCTTGTTTTATAAAATTCAACTGGTCAGACTCAAACGTTTTTCTTTGTAACACAGGAAACTATTTGGATTATCTTTCGTTGGGACTTTTAATACTCATTTCACAACAAGCAGTACTAAAGTGAAAGGTATGTAAATAAGACGGAATATTGGTAAACTTAAATAAGACAACTTTAAACACTGAATACAATATTTGTAAATTCACTTCCTGACCTAGTTTCACTGTAGTTTTTGTACCACTACCTGCTTGTTTATGACTCCCAAAAGCTAGCTGACACAGGATGCAAGCTCCTCCTCACTATCTTTAAAATTTAATGGGAAAACTACCAAATGCTTCCACAAAACACATTTTCCCAGCACACATTAGATGGAATTTTGTATCAGGAAGGTGGGAATTACCACAGGAAAAGCCCCACTGTACCAGTAACGTGCTAAAGAACTCTGCTGTCACACAGGATGCACAGAAGTGATAAAAAAAGACCAGTGATACCTGTGAGCTTGATTTTGGACAAGCGTGCCAAAATTCCTGGCAGCTCATCCAGCCGCAGCTTCATCTCCTTCCACTGTCTGTCCTCTCTGGGCTCTGCTCTCGCTGCTGTGGCCTCAGTTTCTGCAGGTGACTTCACTTCTCTCAGCTCATTTCTCCCTGATGCCTCAGGCCAAGGCTGATGAGCAGGTGAAAGGGGGCTAATCCTGTGGATAACCTTTTTTTCCCGATCCAGCTGCTGAAGCTCGTGGAAAGGAGACACAACCGGGTCCGACTTGGGTTTGGCTCGTTGGCTGAGGTCTCTGTTGTGCTGAGTTACATACTAAATACAGTGAGAGATGTTCAAATGAACAGGTAAGAAGATATTTCCACCCATTTCAAACTCTCAACACCACCAATATTATTGCTGTAATATTCTCATTGTTAGGAGAATTCCTTCCTATGATGCGAGCCTGAATTTCAAACACTTACTTCATAAGCAAAAAGGCTTTAGAAGTTGGTCAAAATATTACAGAAGCAGATTTACAGCTCACAACTGCATCAATAATGTTTACTTAAACTTGGATAATTGCTTCTGGTTAGATTTACTTACCTCCCCCCCCAGCTTCAATAGCAAACCCTTCATTCATATTCAAAACCACCAGGTAATACCATTTGATTTACAACTGGTCAATTCATAGAATCATTAAGGTTGGAAAAGACCCCCAAGATCATCAGATCCAACCTTTGATCAAACAAAATTCACCTTTAAATAGGGAGATACACAAGTGCCCATAACAATTCCAGTCTCCCATACAGGCACTTGATTTTTGCATCTTTAAGAGATGAAAAAAAAAAATCAGAAAAATGCCAGAAAATACCATCTACCTGCCATGATATAAAATCATCTCCCACATTACTCTATTACTACTTATGCCAAGCTTTATGTTAATTAACTAGACAGCAAATTTCAACAGGAGTTCAAATGAACATACTTTGAACATAAAGTTAGGAGACAGTTGTTTCCTCTCATTTAAAGGTCTCAGAATACACACAGAATAAGAAAAATACCATTTAGCTTCTCCTTTCCATTTTCTTCCCCAAAATATTCTCTATATTTCAAGCACAAGAGGCATAAAAAGACAGAGCTTTCAACTAATCCTGGTTTAGAGTGCACATTAATAATTATAATGAGTAAGAGAGATATGAAAGTCTGAATGAGTGATGTGAATACAGATCAAATCAGCAGCACAAATAAATATTTGAGAAGTGGTGGTAACCCCAGAAGCCTGGAAAGATCCCCATTTATTGATTCACAGCTGTACAAGCTCCTTACAGGCAAAGCAGTCACTGTAAGACTTAGTCTTACCCACATGTCATAGATGAAGCTCCAAAGTGCAACAATAAGAACACAACTCAGGGAAGAGCAAAATAAGTCTTTTACTACCATCCACTTACATGTGATGCAACTGGTCAAAGGAGAAGATGCAATTTCAAAGGGTTGAATGATAATCACAGCTTTTTTTAATACCTAAAACTAACAGCACACTGTAAATGAAACCCATCAACTTAACGAGCTCAGGAGTTTTGATTTAAATTAACTGATTAACTCACAACACACCTCCTCCACAGGTGAGTTCCATCTACCACTTGTACGACTGCTGGCCAAGATGTGACTTTCTTATTAGCATTTCTATAAATAACAGTTTAAAAACAATTGTAGTTCATGTTTTTCGGCAGGAGATGAGTGTCCTGCTGCAAAGGCACAGGAAGATTCGTGTCAAGCAGAGGAGACTCTGTAGCACAAGGAACTGTCCAGTTATTTTAATATTTCAGATACCAAGCCCTTTAACCCTGATTCAGTGAGAAAACGAGACGCTTGGAATTACCCGAGTTGGGTTGGTAAGAAAAACACTGCTTTTATCAACTGATCTCCATTTTGCCCTGGGATGAATGAGAAACACGGGATAAATCCCCTCCCTGACTTACCATTCGTTTGAGAAAGTTAAAGTACTGAAATGTAATCAACCTGTCGTTGGCTGCCCGGCAGAGGTGCAGGAAGGGGCACGGGATGTGCCGTGTGCCAGCGCCCTTCAGACGCCACACCAACAGTCCTATTACAGGAGAAAAGGAAAAAAGATAACATTAGAGTCACGTTTACCCTCTGCCACTGAGTTTGCTCCTAATTCAGTGTCTGCTCCCAGCTGTGACACAGGACACCCCAACAAATGGGACTCAGGGTAGGTCGGGAGGGGAGAAACTTTTGCTGCTGCAGGGTAAAGACCTGAAAGTGGAGAATCACAGAATCATGGAATCATTAGGGAGGGAAAAGACTCCTAAGATCATAAGTCCAACCATCACGAGCCCATGTCCCTAAGCACCACATCCACACGTTTTTTGAACTCTTCCAGGGATGGTGATTCCACCACTGCCCTGGGCAGCCTGTTGCCAGTGCCTGACCACCCTTCCAGTGAAGTCATCCTCCCTAATATCCAGTGTAAATCTCTCCTGGAACAACTTGAGGCTGTTTCCTCTCATCCTGTACCTGGGAGCAGAGCCTGACCCCCACCTGGCTCCCCCCTCCTGTCAGGGAGTTGGAGAGAGCCAGAAGGTCCCCCCTGAGCCTCCTTTTCTCCAGGCTGAGCCCCTCCAGCTCCCTCAGCTACTCCTGGTGCTCCAGCCCCTTCCCCAGCTCTGTTCCCTTCTCTGAACCCACTCCAGCCCCTCAATGTCCTTCTTCTCACGACAGGCCCCAAACCAAACTGTAGGCATGCCCTAATGATGTTTTGTGTTTTCTTCCAAATCTCTAAGCTCCCTGAGATGCATTTTCACAGAGTCACAGAATACGTGGAATTGGAAAGCACCCACAAGGATCACAGAGGCCAACTCCTGGCCCTGCAAAGGACATCCCCAAGAATCCCATCATGTCCCTGAGAGCATTGTCCCAACACTCCTCGAGCTCTGTCAGCCTTGGGGCTGTAGGACTGTAGAATAGCAGCACTATTCCACTGCTATCTCTATATACTACTGACAAAATTATCTTGGCAAAGCAGCACTGAGAGGAAACAGTTGCCATGGGGCAGCACGTAGAGGACAGAGTCCAGTGTGGCACTCAGGAATCCTCCATATGTAGGGACATACATAGGGATCCCCCATACAGAGGGATATACACAGGGATCCCACACACAGGGATTCCCCCATATACACAGGGATCCACACAGGGATCCCCCATAGAGGGACACACATAAAGATCCCCCATAAAGAAGGACACACACAAGGATCCCCCATGCACAGGGACACACACAGAGATTCCCCATAAAGAGAGATACACACACAAGGGACCCCTATACAAGACACATACAAGGATCCCTATATTGAAGGACACACACAGGGATCTCCCATATAGAGGGATACACACAGGGACCCCCATACAGGACATACACAGAGGTATCCCTCAAACAGAGGGATACCCACAGGGATACCCACAGGGACCTCCTTACAGGACACACACAGGGATCTCCCATAGAGGGACGTGCACAGGTATCCCCCATACACAAGGACACACACAGGGACCCCCTGTACAGGACACACACAAAGATCCCCCATACAGAAGGACTGACAGAGGGATCTCCCATTCATTCTCCCATACAGAGGGATACACACACGGGACCCCTATACAGGACACATACAAGTATCCCCCATATAGAGGGATACACACAAGGGACCCCCATACAGGAGAGCACACACAGGGATCTCCATACAGGACATACACAAGGATCCTACATACAGAAGGGCACACAAGGATCCCCTATACAAAGGGATACACACAGGGATCCCATATACAGAGAGACACACACAAGGATCCCCCCTACAGAAGGACACATGGATCCCCCATACAGGACACACACAGGTATCCCCATACAAAAGAGCTTACACAGGGATCTCCATACAGGACACAGACAAGTATCCTCATACAGAACGACATACACAGGTACCTCTACTACAAAAGGACACACACGCACACATCCCCCATACAGGACACATGCAGGTATCCCCATACAGAAGGACACACACAGGATCTCCATACAGGATACTCACAGGTATTCCCATACAGAAGGGCACACATGGATGCCCCATACTGGATACACACAGGTATTCCCATACAGAAGAGCTCACACAGGGATCTCCATACAGGACACAGACAAGTATCCTCATACAGAACGACATACACAGGTACCCCTATTACAAAAGGACACACACACGTCCCCCATACAGGACACACGCAGGTATCCCCATACAGAAGGACACGAGCAGGATCTCCATACAGGATACACACAAGTATCCCCATACAGAAGGGCACACACGGATGCCCCATACGGGATACACAGAGGTATTCCCATACAGAAAGACACACATGGATGCTCCATGCAGGATACACACAGGCATCCCCATACAGAAGGACACACACAGATCCTCCGTACAGGACACACACAGGTAACCCCATACAGAAGGACACACACAGGATCTCCATACAGGACACACACAGGTATTCCCATACAGGAGGACACACACAGATCCTCCGTACAGGACATACACAGGTATTCCCATACAGAAGGTCACACACGGATGCTCCATACAGGACACACACGTATCCCCATACAGAAGGTCACACATGGATGCCCCACGTACGGCACACACAGGGACATGCAGGCTCCGGGTACCGCTCTCCAGAGCAGCCCCAGGGTGTCCCCAGCCCTGCCCGCTCCACCGGCCCCCCACTGCCATCCCCGCGGTACCTGCGAGCGCCCGGGGCGGGCGGACGGCGCTCATGGCCGCGGCTGCTCCGCCGCCTCCCCCTCAGCGCCTGGGCGCCGCCATCTTGCCGCGCGACCTCCAGACGACTTCCGGGTCGGCGGCGGAGGAGGCGGAGCGGCCATTGCGGGGCCGGCCCGGGGCTGGGCCGGGGCTGTGTCGGGGCTGGGCTGGGGCTGTCCCGGGGCTGTCCTTACCGTGAGGAACCGCTGTCCCGGGGCTGTCCTTACCGTGAGGAGCGGCTGTCCCGGGGCTGTCCTTACCGTGAGGGGCGGCTGTCCCGGGGCTGTCCTTACCGTGAGGGACGGCTGTCCCGGAGCTGTCCTTACCGTGAGAAACCGCTGTCCCGGAGGTGTCCCTATCGTGAGGGGCGGCTGTCCCGGAGCTGTCCTTACCGTGAGGGGCGGCTGTCCCGGGGCTGTCCTTACCGTGAGGGGCGGCTGTCCCGGAGCTGTCCNGCTGTCCTTACCGTGAGGGGCGGCTGTCCCGGGGCTGTCCTTACCGTGAGGGACGGCTGTCCCGGGGCTGTCCTTTCCGTGAGGGACGGCTGTCCCGGAGCTGTCCTTACTGTGAGGGTCGGCTGTCCCGGTGCTGTCCCTGCCCTGAGGATCGGCTGTCCCGGGGCTGTCCTTACCGTGAGGGGCGGCTGTCCCGGGGCTGTCCCTGCCCTGAGGATCGGCTGTCCCGGGGTTGTCCCTGCTGTCAGGGCCGGCCGTGCCCCTGGGCTACAGAGAGTTTTATACACCTGAATTTGAAACTCCACGTGAAAGTGGCACGGCAAAGTAGCCAAAGACATGCTCTTTTCGTCTCATCCGGCTCTTTTTCCGGCACGAAATAAATGCCCTGGTTTTGCTTTGGGGGTTTTGTTTGTTTGTTTGTTTTTAAATAATCGCGGGATTGTTTGGGTGGGGAGGGGCCCCTGGGGATCCCCCAGTCCATCCCCTGCCCAGGCAGGGTCACCTGGAGCAGGTGACACAGGAACACAGCCAGGTGGGGCTGGAATGTCTCCAGAGAGGAGACTCCACACCCTCCCCGGGCAGCTGTTCCAGGGCTCTGCCACCTCCATGGAGAGAAGTTCTTCCTCGTGTTGAGGTGGAGCTTCCTGCATTTTAATTTATGGCCATTGCTCCTGTCACTGAGCACCACTGGAAAGTCTGACAGCATCCTCTGACACCCCTTGGAGATATTTGTATGGATTGATGGGATCCCCTCTCCGTCTTCTCCAGATTAACCAAGCCCAGCTCCTGCAGTCTCTCCTCATCAAAAATGCTCCAGACACCCCATCACCTTTATGGGCTCCGCTGGGCTCTCTCCAGTAGCTCCTTGTCTCTCTTGCCCAGAACTGGACACAGCACTGCACATAATGAAGAAGAAAATTATGGATATGCAACAAAAACAGTTGTGCCAAGTCCAAAACGTGAGATGTCTCATCAACACTGAGATGAAAATGTGAATGACCATTCTACATTCTGTGTGGTCAGCACAGTTTTTCCATGGAGGAACGAACAGTGAAAACGTAGACAATGTAAAACAAAATGTTTCCGAAAGTAAACTGAATTCAGGACTTTTATTATAACAAGTTGTTATGGCAAAGAACAACAGTTCTTTGGGGGGGATGTGGGTGAGGTTGGTCCTGCAGAGCAAGTGTCAGAGTAGCTTCCCACTCAGTGAACCGATCAGTGACCCTGGGGGTTGGATTTGGGATACAGGGACAGGTGACAGCATTCAGGTGGGAACTGGGTCCAGACAGGAGACCTTGGACACCTTTGCAATGAGGAAACGCCTGGAGCCCTGCTTGGAGCATCCTCAGGGCCTCTGCCAGGCACTGAGACAGTTCCCTCTGCTGCATCCCTGGGCTCATCCCCAGGGAACAGCCGCAGGCAGGACTTGGTGTCCCCCACACAGATGGATGTGGTGTCCGTGACACAGCGAGAGGGTGACCAGAAGTGCGTGGGGGCATCGAGAGGTGCTTGAAAAAAGCCAAGAGAGGGCTAAGAAAAAATAAATTTATTCTATAGAGTCGTATTCCCAAAAGGATCCGAGCTTTAAAGAGCCAAAGACTTGGTAAAAAAAAAAAATAAAAATAAAATAAAATCTGTACTTGGTTAGTAAAGTAATTTTGGAAGACAAAAGTTTGATTTCTGTACTCCTTGGTTGAAAATACACATTGCAGGGGGGTCATGCTGAAGAACTGACCCAGCTGTCACCTCATCCTGCCCTCAGACACGTTCTGGGGGTTCTGGATCCTGTGCTAAACTGACTCAAATTGCTGATCTGCAGAGGACAAATTGCTAATTTCGCTGGTTAAACTGTTTGTACTCGCCCTGCACAGGGGCTGACAGGTTGAAAGCTGGAGTAGGGCACAGAGGAAGGGCCTTGGACGGGAGTCTGAACAAAAAGGGAAGGGAATGGTTAGGTCTGCTCCAGCTGTAAAGCATAATTGCACCCCCAGGCATCCTTAAAATGTTTTCTCTTAAGAGTTTAAGTTCAGGAGATGTAGGCTATAAGTCATTTAAATGCTTTTGAAATTCATTCTCCATATTTTATCATGGAAATCTTCCTCAGAACCATCTTCCTCCCAGGCTTTCATTTCTTTATAGTGCTTAAATTCATGCAAAAGTCATCTTAAATCATTATTAGGAAGATAAAATGAAAACACTCACTCTAATTCACCAAGAATATCCTACTTTGAAGCATTTATTTCCACTCTCCTTCTATTTGGGGAACTGGGGAGAAATTAGGACTTCACATTTCTTACAGTTAATATCCTGTTTTACTCGGAGTTCTCACCACTGAGCATATATCACTTCACAGTTCCTGTTTGTGTCTCTACTTTTTGTAACTTCCCCAGATTTGCCCTCAAATTTACACCTGCAAAAATAAAACAAACATCACACAGCAAACACACACAATGGTTGCATAGAGGGCTGGAACTGATGGTTGGTTTTAGGGCAGTTTGGGTCAGAGAGGAAAAGGTTGAGGGAGTCGAGTGTTCTGTGTCAGGGCTGAGATTTAAGGTTTAATGATTTTCATTGCCTTTCACTTGGGCAATAAATTGCACCCCTGGAGAGAGGGGGCATAACACTACTTTTCTAATCAAGGAGAATGTTATCCATGGGCCTCGAGACAGAGCAATACCTCCTCTTGAAACAATAATGATGATTTAAGGAGCACAGAATGTCACGTACCCGTTTGGGTTTAGCCACTAGAGCTGCTCCTAGAGAGAAAAAAAGTAATCTTAGGATTTTTAGTGGACACAAGTGTCCAAATGTCAAAGCTGTATTTCAGCCTCAAAGGGCTCCAGGAGCTTTGGATCTCGTTCCTGAAGGTTTGGCTCTGCACAGCGCTGGTTCCACAGGAGCTGGCACCACCGGATACTCTGGGAAGCACCAGGGATTACAGATGATGGAAGGGGAGCCCAGCCCTCCCAGGGAGCTCCCAGCACCTTCCCTGCTCAGCTGCCACCATCGAGCTCATAAAAGCCCCAGTGCCAACGTCACAGGACCACGTGGGGGGCTGCAGGGTTGCAGGACACTCATCTCCTGTCACGAGGTCACCGTTGTGGGGCAGAACAATTCCTGCAGCATCTCTAACTTTTTGCTGACTGCCAAGAGGGGCAGTTCCTCAGTATCTGTGGTGCTTCCCTTGGTTGTAAACCCTGCACCTACAGGTCTGTTCTCAGGGTGATGCGAGGGGCATTTAACCACACGACTGCCATTAATGTTAATTATAGAGCACATATTAACAGCGTTATACGATCCTTTTTCCTATTAGCACTATCATAAATCTGATTGGTGGGGCTTAATTAGAACTCAGCAGCGGAATGCAATGGTTTGATACACGAAAGGATAAATTTGTGGAGACAGCAAACTATTATTCTACTTTAATCTCAAAATCTCTCCTTCTCTTACTCATAACACCAACAAGGCTTCTTGTAAGATTGATTTGTTGTCAGAAAATGATTTAAAGACCGACTGTAAAAATATTATATTTTCCTTGCTTCATAGAATATGGCATTGATGTTAGAGCTCCACAGAGACTTGATGTACTTTCAGATAGGGAACTTTAAAAGCCAAGAGAAAAATAAATAAGATGGCATCCTGCTGTTATTGTGGTAACCTTTGCAGATCATTTCAGAACAGTGGCTGGGGTGTAGTTTAGTAGTACACCATGGGGGAAGCTGGAGCTTGGAGCAATTGGTCAGCTAGAGCCCAACTCTGTTTGCTTTTTGAGGGCCCAGGATGTAAAGGAAGAAATAGTGTCCGATGTGAAGGGCACTGGGACATAACAGAAACAGAGAAATAACAGATAAAAAGATCTAAGAAAGTATTAAAGGCCAGTCCAGACTGTGATGGTAGAAAACTGATTGACTGCTTAAGGCCTCTGTATTGAGCCAAAGGTCTCTGCTCAACACCTCAGCTACATCTCCTTGAGTCAGGGCTTGTCCCAGCTTCAGTGGCTGAGAAACTCCCAGTGATCCTGATGACCAGTTGAGTACTTCCTTGAGTCACTTGTAGTGCCATGGATTTGGGGTTTTCTGGGATTTTCAGCATTGTGATGCACAAGCTGTATATTAATGCAAGATTGAAGCATAGGAAGTGTCCAAGGCCAGGCTGGACGGGGCTTGGAGCAACCTGGGCTAGTGGAAGGTGTCCCTGCCCATGGCAGGGGGGTGGAACAAGATGATCCTTAAGGTTCCTTCCAACCTAGGCCCTTCTGTGAGTCTGAGATTCTATATCTATAAGTTTAGTCTCATATAAAAAACATTTTACAACCAGGAGCAAAATCTACTGGTACCAACTGAGAGCCTGAAACATGCTTATTCCATGGTTTAAATACTTGCCCTCAGCAAATAACTGAGTGGAAAGTAGCAGGTAAAAAAAAATCCCACATCAAAACTCCCAAACCCTTTCCACCATCCCGATTCCAGTGTTTTGGAGCAGCTAAAGCTTCCAAGAATAAATGAAATAGTATTCCTGGTAGATCAGGGTTCAGTAGCCTTTCTGAAGTGCTGTGCCAGACTGATTCCTTTCCCAAAGTGGAGTTCAGATATACCATAGGAAATCAGCAGAAGTTAGAAACTGCTGCCTCTTCCCAACTGTCCAAGGTGCCCTTGTGCTGACCCTGGGGGATGCCATTTTTTGGCAAAACCTGTGTTGCTTGTTCACCACCTGCAGTGGACTGTGAGCTGTAATCTCTCACTTCAAGTTAAAAACTTCCAGCCTTTCCTTAGGTAGAGCTTTGCCAAGGTCTGGTGTAAATTCAGCTGTGATCAGATTTGGAGTTGATGTAAAATCTGGTGCAAACACGTAGGTGATGGGGAATAAACAGCCAGGTGACTGGGGATGAACCTTACTGAAGGCAGCATGAGGGGAATCACCCCTAATAAATGGCAAAACCTGCTTTAGGGTAGCAGCAAACAGACACACAGATCCACCAAGGAACTCCTTAACCTGCAGTTCCCCATCACATCAGCAATCCCTCTTTAACTCTCACTAGCATTGCTGGTTCTGACAAGCAGGGATACCTCATATCCCTTAAAGTTCTCAGCCAGAATCAACAATAGCTATTTCCAGCAGCCCTTTGCCCTTAAAATTACTTTCTGAAGAAAAGGACCTGTGTCCTGTGCTCTTTCAGCTGAGAAATGCTGCCTGAATATCTCCAGAGCCCCTTTCTGTATTTTTTTTCATGCCTCCTTTCAGAGGTCTTTCTTTTCCTGGAAAAATCTATGTGAAATTCCCAAGCTGCTTAGGACTCAGAAGATCTAATAAAAATAAGATTTATTAAGAGCAGAGGGAGGAAATCAGATTAAAACTGAAGAAACAGCTTGCATAACTGATCTCCTGTACTCAGCAACTGCTCAGGAAGTGCTTGGTGCACACACATTAACTGTTTTGGGGAAGTGCCCTCCAGTCTGATCCCGGGAAAGGCCGCCAGCCGGCTTGTCTTCTCCACAGACATGGCCATTAGTGGACAAAGCCCAGCAGTGCCTGCAGCTTCTCACACCAGGTGCAAAGCTGTGTGTTGCTATAACTCCCTGCTCACTCCTTTGCCTACAGCTCTGAGATGTCCCCCAGCAGCGACAGAGGGGATTGAGGCACCAAGGCTCCTCAAGCCCCACAGCCCAGGATCCCCCAGCACAGCTGGGTTTGCCCACCCCAGCTCTCAGTGGGAGCCATGTGTGGGTGCTGAGATCTACAGGATGGCCCTTCCTTCCTCTCCTCCCTCTGCCCCATCACTCTTGGCCACCCTCCCTCAGGCCACCTCTTGCTGTCCCCATCAGCCCACCACCCTGCTCTGGTGAGGTGTAACCCCCCTGCAGCACCCAGGTTGGCAGGAGTGCTCTTCTGCCTTATTTTTCTCCCTTGGTGGCATTTTTGCCCAGTTGGGCAGAATTTGGCAGCAGCAGCACCTGCAGGACCCACCTGCTCAGTCCCTGTCTCCCATCCCTCTGCAGGGGCTGACTGAGCATGATGAATTCTCCTGTGCCAAGCTCCAGGAAACAGCTTCCTCCTCTCTTCAAATGATGCCCAAACAGTCCTAATTCAGTTGTTGTGGGCTCCAGCTCCTGGAAGCACTTCTCACTCTGTATTGTCCTCATTTGGGTGCCTTTGCCTCTATTCCTTGAATGTAGATTTTGGACTGAGTAGCTCCACCAGGCCCCCTTAATCATCAGCAGGCATCTCCCTGCTTCTCCTTTGCTGTGTCCAAGCATGGCACTGCTCTTTCACTTCTACTTCCACTGACAGAGCTCCTGCACTTTACTTATGGTTTCTTTCATGGGTGGCTCTTCACAAATCTTCATAGCTTCTTTCTCCTACCCTTTCTCCAAAATGAAATAAAGAGGGAGCAAACAGATTTTGTCCCCTGTATCTCAGCACAGCCTCTATCCCCTGCAGTTTCTTGTGTGAAGTTTTTCTCCATGTTTGTTGCCATCCCAGCCAGGCTTTCAGGGATGTTGTGAGCCTGGAGGGCTGGGAATGGAGACGGACACTGTAAGAGGAGTATGGCTTTGAGAAATGATCCATGACAGTGGCTGTGAATCCTGTCCTGCCCACTGGAGCCTGCTCCTCCTCCTTACCCGATGGTGGAAGACCATGGTTGTCCTAAGGCACCTTTGCCAGCTCTCTAAGCCTTCCCACCAGTGCAGGTCTTGACCCCAGTCAGAAAAGGACAATTTGCAGTGTCTGAATTACTGCCCAAAGTGTGTGAGAAAGCCACACAACCCTACCCTGGATTTCTGAACACTTCAGGGAGAGTGATTTCACCCCTTCCTTGGGCAGCCTATTATAATGCTTGACCACCCTTTCAGTGAAGAATTTTCTCCTGATATCCAATCTAAACCTCCCCTGGTGCAACTTGAGGCCGTTTCCTCTTGTCCAGTTTCTGCACATCCATACACTTCATCTTGAAACCTAAACCCCAAACCTTCTCTTACTGAAGCCAATCAATAAATGCTTCTGTTGACTTAAATGCAAATGGAACCAGATCCACTGGTAACGCTCACACATCCCTAATTAACTGTCCACTTGTCATTGGGGTGAGGGAAGAGGAGCCGTTCAGCCACCCCAGTGACAGCTGTGACTGCAGCCCCGCTGGCAGCCCTGTTCTTGCTCCACTTGGTGTGTGTGAGACGTGTCCTCTCCTGTGCCAGCCGTGCCTGGAACATCAGCTCAGCTTCCTCAGCACCCTCAGTTATTTGTCTCACAGACTTCACAGCTTTCCAGCACATTTCCTGGTCCCTGTTACTTCCTCCTGCTCTGTACTATTCCAAGCCTTTATGTAAGAAGCATCACAAGCCCCGTAGCACCAGGTTGTTTGGACAGTTGTTCAGCACCAGGATTTCTTGAATTCAGCAAAAAAACCCTTCTGCTGTCATAGCAGCACCAGACACGTAGGTGCAAATCACTGACTTGCAAGGGTAACAACACTCCTGAGCTTTGCAATTATGCCATTATATAATTGATGTGGGGATTTCATAAATTATTTCCGTTACAGCTCTGAGCAAAACACCCAAAGTCAGATTAGGGAGAGCTTTAATGCCCATTTTCCATGCTGAAAGGGCATTGTTTTGTTTTGTGACCCGGTGGAGCAGCTTTGCTCTTAGGGAAAGCTCAGCTGTCCCCTGGCCATGCAGGATTTCTTCTGCTCCTCTGCCCACCTCATCCTCACCTCAGAAAGGTCTGAGTGCAATGATGGAAGATCCTGGTGCAGTTAAAGTAGCCCCTGCAGCTTCTCAACAGTGTGAGACTGAAGGGCTCACAGAAGGAGGGGACAGTGGCACTGGTGCCACTGGGAGTGCTGCAGGCAAGGGCTGCTCAGGCTTTATCCCCACACTGCCCTGCAGACATGGCAGGTGGGCAAGCTTCTCCTTACCCCCTGGGGCTGCCAGCCTCTCACCAGGTAAGAAAAGAGTTAAGCAAGGTTTGCACCAGTGAAGCAAAATTTGTTCATGTTATTACTTGGGTTGATACCTGGGGAAAACCCACAGCACTGCAAGAAGTGGTCCTGGTGACTCAGACACTGGCACTTCTGTGAATCAGTGCCTGTGCCCAAGCATGGTATGAGGGCATGGTGTGAGGGGGAGATTTGCATTTCAGCTGTGGAACATAAATGAGGTTGTAACCACTCATCATCTTATTCCCCTTATGCCTTCCCTTCCTGGCTGGTTAGCTGCTGCCTGGTTAAGCCCTAGGAAGCAGCACTTCCTTGCAATAATTTCTTTACACCTACCTCACCAGTGAGCACAGCCTTCCCAAATGGGAGGTGGGAGATGGGACATGGAGGGTGTCTGGCTTCCCTCCTGCTCCTGGGTGTTAAGCTAGATGAGTCTCTCGTGGGAGAAGAGTGAGAAACTCCAGTGTTTCCTCTCGCTGAGAAGGGAGGAATGTTTTCTATTTTCTGATTTGTGAGAGAATCAATTTCGTTTCCGAGGAAAAAAATGTCACATAAGAGAAACACATCAGAGTCAGCAACTGGAGGTGCAGGAGAGGCCCCTCAGTCCTAGTGCTCTTGGCAGTAATCTGTGTCCTTCCCCAGCACCTTGCAGCCTGGGATGCTACATGGGCAAAGGAAATCAATGCCTTGCTTTTGTTTTCAGTCGATCTGTACGTCACAAAATACATCCAAGACACAGCAAGTCTCTTTTTTTAGAGAAATACCATATGTGCCCTATCGACTGCAAACTCTACAAGCTGTTTGTGGCCCACAGGCTGCAGATCCAAGGCCCTAAGCAAGCTGATACCAGGAGAAGGCTGTCAAGGTCAGGACAATTCATCTGCCTGCAGACTGTTCCCATCAGATCCTCAGGAAAGGGAGAGCCTGTGGTTGGAATAACACATGGGGGAAGGCTGCAGGGTACAGGTTGAGTGGCCCTGGTCCAGGGAGGAGAGCGGTGCTGGAAACCTTCCTTGTTGGCTTTGAGCCCCCCTGGAGGAATGTCTCATGGAGATGTTGGCAGACTGTGCAGAAACCCCTCAACAGGGGAGGGGGCTTATGTACCAGGCAAGTTGTTCAGAGGCTGCCTGTTTGGGTTCCTACCTGTCCCAAAACATGTGTGGGGGTGCTGTTGACTCCAGCTGGAGCCCATGGGGAGCATCTACCTGAGAGACAAACCAGGACCTGAGCACCTCCCTCATCCTAAAAAAAAAAACATACTGAGGATGTCTTGACTATAGAAAAGCAGAATACACCTTCTCCTCATTTATGGACGTTTAGGGCAGTCAGGGTTGTTATAAATCATGCAGCCCAACCGTCATTTTTTGAAGCTCTCACATCCCAGCCCAACTAACCATGCCCGTATTAGACTCGGCAGCTGACAACCATAGCAAAGAACTTGGAGAAAGGATAACATTTATGAACATATCAAAATGATTCATAATGGGCTATTAAAAATAGCAAGAGATGAAAGAGGCAGCCTACAGATAAGCCATTTTGAGATCCTCAGTAATTCAGAACACGGGTTTTAAAAGTCAAGTTTTAGCTATCGCAGATCTGTCCCTGCTGCTCTGCAGATAACAAGGTGGGCTGTTCTGATCAGGGTGAGAGCTCTTTTCCACCCAGGGCTCTTTATTTCACTCTGGCAGCTCTCACATCGATATTGAGAGAAGCTCAATGTAACTCACACCCACCCTCCATCTCCCGCACGCCCCGAGCTCACAGCAAATCCAGCCTCGTTTTCCGTGGGCTGGCTCTGCTCAGTGCTGCCACATTCCAAGGGTTAATTCTGGCAAACAAGGGTAGCTGGTCAAGTACAGCATGTGCACCCCCCGGGCAGTTTTCATAGTCTGTCAGGCACTTGTTAACACACTGCCCCATTCAGGTTCTGATGAATTTGTGGCATGTTGGAGACGAGCCAGAGGCTGAGCTGGGAACAATATTTATTTATATCTACACACAATATTTCATGTCTGCCCAAATCACGGGCTTTTCCTAATCCACAGTATTTCAAAACATTTGCAGTTCTCTCAGCTGATTAGCAGTGGCTTTGCTTGGCCCAGCCTGGTGGAAAGCAACGTAAGACAGCGAGTGCAGCTGAATGCTTTGATTCACTGAGAGAGGCTGACATTTCTTCCCTGCCTGGTCTATCAATCCATAATTAAAATTTCTTTTAAGGTGCAAGGAGCTGTGTTTTGTGCTGTGACAAGCAATATGGGATGTCCAGTTCATGGGACTCACCAAATCCTCATCTGAACAATGGGTTGGTAGCTTTGTGGGTCACTGAAACAAAGTAAAGCCTGCAAAAATTGCTTCTTAAGAGCTGCTTTCTCAGAGTAACTCATTATGCACATTCTGGAGGGAGGGAGTTGATGGACCTGACCTCATCAGCTTGGTGGATCACAAAGTTTTCACAGTATTGGTTTGCAGCCACTGTGCTGAGCCACGTGAAATATGAAACACAATGTTTGGGTTGAGGAGAACTGCACAGCAGCACAGGAAGCTACTGAAGATGCCTCAGGAGTCTCCTCCATCCCTTCTAAATGTAAGAGAGGAAAAAAAATAAAAAGGAAAAGAGGTAAAAAAAAACAATCAGAGTTTTGTTGGTCATTTGAATCAAAGTGAAGCTTGTTTGCAAATATATTAAAACTGGAATGAGACAAACCTGCTGAAACCAGAACTGATTTTGGGTGTGACCACATCATGATGTGGTACCTGATGCTGTGGAGAGATTGGTGACTGTGTAACAAGAAAAGCAACCTCTGTGTAGCAGATGAGCCTCAGAGCTCTCAGTTCAGTGTCATCAGCCCTGTCACAGAGAGGGAAATTAAGCTCAGATTCACACAAAATACCATGAAAACCCCTCAGTGCTCTGCCCATTAGACCATTTATAACTACCCTGGTTTTAAGAACTAATAATCACCAAGCTGCCCTATCTGGACCTCTGAGAGAGAAACAGGGAGGGGACAGCCACACTTCACAGAGGGACATCACCCAGGTAAGAGCTGGAGCAACAGAGAGAAAGATTTTTGTAGAGGAAAAACTATTTTCCACTTATTTGTAGCAAATAGGGAGACTGAGTAAAACTAGTCTGGCCATCACCACTCATTAGCCAGTCCTGCATTGGGTTGTCAAGGCACTGTTTGTTTTCAAAACAGGCCAACATGACTTATTTATATGTGGTGGTTGCCCAGGTCTTTTTGGTCACACGTTCACCTTCAGGAGACCTTTGTAATTTTCCGTGCAGTCCAAGCAGTTTGTCTTTGGTGTTTTCCAACCAATTCTTTCTTAGTTCTTCAAAAATGAGTGAAGTTCAAGCCTAATTTTGTTACATGGGGAAACTTGAAGGAGTTGCATCATTACCAGCAACTTTATCTGACCTGAATTTGGCTACTGCATAGTTTAAATCCCTTAAGGCACCTTCATTACTACGGCATTAAGGAAGCTTTCTGAGTTTTTTAAATCCTCGTAAATGTTCCTTTCAGAACTACGCTATAAATTCAGCTTTTTATCATAAACTTTCCCTTCCTAAATAAAAAAAAAAAAAACCCTCTGAACTTATTTCAGCCTATTTCATGACAGTGTTTTAAAATACAGTTGAGCACTCGTGAAATGCGCCACAAATCCAACTTTGGTGTCTGTGGGCTGTGTCGGGGAGGGAACGTTCTGATTTTGGCCAGGGCTTTTTTTTCCATTCTCACTACAAACTACCTGAATTAAGCTCTCCAGCCAAGATCAAGATCACATGGCACTGAGTGCTTCATAAATACAGCGTAAGATGCAGCCCAGGCCATAGATAAGTAAAATCAAGCAGATAAAACCAAGGGAAGAGGGAAGTGCTGTTATCGCCCCTTTACAGACGGGGAGCAAGGGCACAGAGAACAGAGTGTTCACACTAATTAACTTCAGGCACCACACATAGGAGCCTGAGCACAGAGGACAAGTTTCCTCCACCTCAGTGAGGTGTTGCAGGGGCTGCTCACATCAGTCAGAGTCCACACAGTACTGCTTTCCCTTATTTTTCTTGTTAACGACTGGTTTTTAAGAAGGGAGTTCAGCTGCTCAGCCATTTCAGAGCCCCCATTAATTTAATCTTCCTCCTTATTTATTGATGGAGCTACTTTCCCTCTTGCCTCTTGTGTCCCCATGATGTATGTCTAAAAGCCTTCCCGATGCCTCCGGGAGCAGTCACTCATCCAGCTGCCCTTGCCATCTCCCTGAAAGCCTCCCCTCCTCGGCAAGGCATCCTCCTTCCTGCTGGAAAACTCCGTGCTCCTTCCAACTTCCCCACCATCTCCCTGTTTTGCCACTCCTTGGTCCTCATATTTTCCTCTTTCCATGTAAAAGCATCCCTAAGGATGGGAACAGACTGGCACAAAGAGGTGTATCCCCTTCCCCTTGCAGGATTTGGGCTAACAGACAGCAGCTCTGCATCTGTCCTACTTTCTCCTGGACCATCACTCACCCTTTTCCTTGAAAAGTTTGCCCTTCCCAGCACACTGTGCTCACCAGACTCCCCAGACTACCTGTCTGAAACCTAATTCTCTCTTCCTGTATCACAGTATGGTAACTGTTGCAGTCATTTAGTATTAATTAGCCTTCCTGTAATTTAGTTCAGTCCTGATGGACCCGGTGGTGGCCCAGATCTGATGTGGGTGGCACAGGCACAGCAGGAGACAGTGCCTGTCCCAAAGCATTTACAGCCTCAGATGAGCCAGAAGGGAAATATCTTTTTTCCCGTTATACCAGTGGAGGTAAGGCAAGAAGAGTCTCGTGGGGGAGTTCAAAATCACCTCTAATGGCTGAGCTCCCACGCAGAGCCAAGTTCATGGCGTTGCTTTTGTTAATCCTCCTTAGGTGAGTTGGTCACAGAGGGGCTGGCAGAGCCCTCGTGCCCACGCACAGGTACAGCACGTCCTGAGCCACCTCTGCTCCCCTCTGCCAGCCCCGCCTCTCACATCAGATCCAGCCTTTTGTTTCTGCACTGTGAATTTCTGAAACGCCAGGAAAGCTTCAGGTTGCTAAAGTTTTAGATTTCTCTCCTGAATCCACTCCCCATCCTGCTGAATTATTTTGTTCCTTCCTAAACAAATTGCCTTTCAGTGCGATGACCTTCTATTAGGCCAAGGTGTTCCGTGGCTGCTCAGAAGTCCCAGTAGCAAACTGATAGTTGCTGAATTCCTCTTTGCTGTGCAAAGATAAGCTGTAAGCCAGAGCCAGAGAATATTAATACCTGCTCCAGAAGGAACAGAAGGTTGTTTCTTAGCTGAGTGAAAATGGGTTCAAACGTGTGGGGGTGTGTAAGGAGCACACACTTGCTATAGAAACTTAAATATTTTCTTTGAGGAGCAGCAACTACTCATTTAACAAAATAATTCCCTCGGGGTTTTGAGTGTAAACAGGAACAAAGAATGGTAAATAATGGTTCACTTTCTCCCAGCTGTAGGGAAGTGCCTCGGCAGCACTCGCGGTCTCGCACGGCACGTCCCCACGTGAGGGCCTACGGCCAGGAGCCAGCTCTGGGCTGTATGCTCTGGGTGACATTTGATTTCTTCCATGTCTTTGTGAAAGAGATTTTTTTTGTGGTGTTGTGTCTATGGGAGACAGATAAGGGGTCCTGCCTGCTGCCTGGAAAACTCCCATGCTGCGTGGCAGAGAGGGACTGCTCCCTCCTCTCCCCAGGCTGGGGTGAGGATGGCTCCCACTTCCACACAAGGCATCAGGAAAGCTTCCATTGCATCCCAGTATGAGGACTATACAATCAGAACATCAAAAAGTGCTGGGAAAGCCAACTGCTGCTCGCAGGAACTCTCAGCCCCCTGACATGGGCAGTGTCTGGTTCTGACCTCCTCGTGTACAAGGAGAACTCATGTGCCCTTGGATGAATATGAGCAGCTAACAGGAGTATAAAATGCCAGTGAATTAAGGCTGGGTCTGATCCCCGTAGTGTAAATTAGGAGCCCTTTTTGCTTAGTTAAATGGAGCTTCAGTGGAGAAAAGCCACCAGCACAAAGCCCATCATGGTCATTTGCACAGAGATGAGAAGGTGTGTGAAAGATTGCCCTGCAAATGCACCCTTTTATTTCCTTAGGGTTGGTGGATCCATTTATACCTGTGTAAGGAAGATAAAGTAAACCAGCACCGACCCTAAGCAGTAACCTGATACACTGTCTCTGCAGTGGAGTCAGTGTCACAAAGAAAATTCAGGAAATCTGGCTGGAGCCATTTATCAGTGGTTTATTGCATTGCTGAGGCTGAGCTGGAGCTATAAAAACAGGGAACTCCAGAGTTCATGGCGATGCACCTCGGGAAGTGGGTGATATTCCGACCAGCTGAGCTCCTTTGATGTCCTTTTGTTGTTCAACTTGCAAATCAGACTGTCAGTTTGGAAGCCTGACTTTAGATACTCATTTTTAAAAAGACTGGCCCAAATTTCTACCAGAGAAAAAAAAGAAATTGTCCGCCCTGGAAAATAGCCATTCCAAAACAATTTCCCCTAAAATTCTCACTAAGGGTGACGAAAATCCACAGCAAAGGAGGGGAAAAAAAAGAAACAAGATGAATTAATGCTCTTTTAAAAAACTTTTTACAACTGATTTCTAATGAGGCATGGCCAATGTTGTTGACATGCAATTGGATCAGCTTCAACTCCTGGGACGACTGATGAATGGACAAATTCCAGGGCTGGAGACAAACGCTGCCTTCCTCTCCCACAACTCAGCACTTCTCCCACAGACTACTTAAAGCTCCACCAGAAATGACTCGAGTCTATATTAGTAGTTTAATTAAAAGTTTCCATATGCAGGTTGCCTTTGCTCTCACCAGCCTCTGAATGGGGAAATTAAAAGCACAGCAACAGGGAAAGGCTTTGAGCTGGTTTTATGGGCAGAGCTGTTAACCCACTGCCCTGGCGTTTACAACACACCAACTGTGCCATAACTGGCCTGCAAGACCGAGGCTGCTCCTACATAAAGCAGCCCTCTATAAGCTCAGCTGCAAATAAATATATTTATTTTTATCCTAAGACGTTGCAACAAGCTGCAGAAACAAGAGTGGTATTACTGGCAGGAGCCTCTCTTTTTATTAAAGTCATCTGTGTTGGCAGATCTGATGTCACTTGTGCTTTACTGATAGGGCGAGGGGGAACAGTTTTAAACTAAAAGAGGAGAATTTGGATAAGCTATTAGGGAGGAATTATTTCCTATGAGGGTGGTGAGGCCCTGGCACAGGCTGCCCAGAGAAGCTGTGGTTGCCCCTGGATCTCTGGAAGTGTCCAAGGCCAGGTTGGATGGGGCTTGGAGCAACCTGGGCTGGTGGAAGGTGTCCCTGCCCATGGCAAGGAGGTTGGAATGAGAAGGTCTTTAAGGTCCTTTCCAATCCAAACCATTCTGTGGTTCTTTTGGAGGAAAAGACTGAATGTTTGACCCATTCACATGCAAGGGGGACCTCACTTCTTTCTAGTCCTGGAGCCCAGAGCTCCACATGCCCATATGGCTACAGGCAGCTCACAGCACTGGAAATGCACCTCTTGGCCAGAGGTAACTAAAGCCTGAGTTTAGAGCTTGCTCTCCTGAGCCAATCCACCAAAAGTGTGTGGCTGTGCAAAGCTCTGTTCAGCTCCCTCTAGGAAAAAAAAAAAAAGGACTCATTTTAGGCACTGTAACAAAAGCAAGTTAAATGCAAATCTGGCTTCAAAGGAGTGTGGGAAACAGAGAGCTGGTTTACCAGCATCTCAAGGGTTTGGACTGCTCACAAGGGATGTGGGCAGCCCCAACTCAGGTGTCCTGTGTGCCAGGGGGAAACCTGGACTGTGTAATCTCCTCCTAGGACAGTTCAGAACTAGAGACCCACAGGATCAGTCACATCCTTTTGCCCCTTGTCTCAGAGACCAGGTAAATACTTTGCACTAAGTGGAACTGGTGCCACTGATGGGATGGAGCTTGCCTGAGCATGCACTATAATGGTCTGCTTGTTGGAGTCCTTCTGTGGGAGAAAAGGGTTCAAACTGTAACCAGGCAGTCGTGGGAACTGAACTTCATCTCCCACGTTCCTGACCTGCTGCAGGGAAATGGGAGATTCCCCATCCTTCACGTAGGTTTTAGAGCACGTTACATTCCTTTTCTAAACAGAAATGTTTGAGTTCTGGGAACACAGTTGAACCCACGGAGCTTTTGTAGGGCTTTTTTGTAGAATAACCAGTGCACTAAAAGATCAGTTATTCACTGATGTCCACCTGGCCCAGTATTGCCTGGGCAGAGGGGTGAGGAGGGGTGAGGACCCACAGCCCTGGTGATCAGCAGTGGAGCTGCTCAGTCAGTGGTTTGTCCCCCAGGCCAGGCCATGGAGCTGAGTCCTGTGTGCCTGGGCAGGGCACTGTGGGGACAGCACAGCCCCTGCCTTCTCAAGTGGGGGGTCAAGCCATCTCCAGGGCGAGGGGCTCACTCTTGCCTCTCCTCTCCCCTTCCAGTCCCTGTCCCAAAGCACAGGGCTTTCCACTCCTGCAGTTCAAAACTGTACCAAGGCCCCAGCAGCAAACCCTTGAACTAAACAGCTGTGGCCTCTGCAGCAATCTCAGAGAGCTCAGGTGAGCACCCTTCTCATCAGCACCCTCTCTGCTCTCCTGCCACAGCCCAGGGGTGATGGTGACCTGTGGAGGTGGCTGAGCTGGGGCTGGTCATGCCTGTGGCAAGGAGGGCTCCTCTGCTGCCTTCAGCATCCTGCTGAGCTCAGCAGCTCCTCTGCTCCAGGCCCTCCTTTGCATGTCGGGACATTTCAGAGCCATAATTTTCTCTGGGAGCAGCTGAAAGGTTTGTGTTCTGTTCAGGAACAGGTTGCCAGCGTTCCCCAAGGGGCAGGGATGCACCTCCCTGGCATCTCACGCTGCAGCACAACCAGAAGCAGCACAGTGCCACCAAAAGCATGTCCTGAGCCCTGGGTCAGCAGGGAGATGCCGGAAGGAACTTGGAGTTTGCTTTTCTTTGCCTCCCCCCTTTGAGCACTGGGGACAAACAGACGGGGTGTTCAGAGTTTTCAAGAACAGCAGCTTTGTCCTCATCCCAAACCAGGGGAAGCCAAAGCAGATACTCAGGGAAGACCCCCAGGCTCTCTTGGGGACCACCTTTGGTACTGACTCAGGCTGAGAGTGGCCACCAAACCCTGCCTGGGGGTTGCCAATCTCTCTTCAAAGACATCTGTGCCCACAGTGGCCGTGTCCTGGTACAAGGTGACACCTGGGACAGACAGGGCTTGGTGGGAACATTGATGCCAAGAGTAGAGGAAAACCAGGCTGCTTGTTTCAGCCCATAAGTGGAGATTTAAGATTCCCACAGGCAGCCCATTTGGAAACTCTTGGCTATAGTCTGTAGCACTATCAACCAGGCACCTTTTATAGGCATTTTATTCATTTCAAAAAGTCACCTGGGCGGAAAAAAATTATATATATATAAACATGATATAAAGAGTGAGCACATTACAAATGGGAGCTGGGTCAAAATAAAACCTACTGCAGCGCTTAAAGACTATTCTAAATAGATTCACACAAAGCTTTGCTATTTCATAAAACATTAAAGGATTTAAATGACTTTAAATACATCTGTAGAAATACAGGCCATATTTTATTAAAGGTGTCAGGTCTGTCTAATCTCTCCTGTGTAAGATGTTCATTTTGCAGTAGCAAAGGCACAGAGATCATTAAGTCCATCTCCAGTGCTTGCACAGGCAGCCTTTGCCAGCTACCAAACTCTTCCCTCATTAATATTTTAACATTCGAGGTAACGCTGAGAAACCATCCTTTGTCACAGGCACCAGAGAGATTAGTAGTAAATCTTTTCAAAGAGAACTACAGCATCCTTAGTATCCAAGGATTAGAATTTAAAATTGCACTGGTTCTAGTGTGAACTGCAGAGCAAAAATAGCAGTGGAGCAGGACAGGGCCACCGAATGTTCTCATCGCTGGCGAGACTGGGGGGACGGGGCTGCCGGCCCATAAATGTTGATTTGGGGTTTCTTGTGACTCCAAAGCCTTTGGTGCCAGACAGGATGCTGGGCTAGACAGATCCCAGTCTGATCCAACACAGTAGCATTTGCACTTTTGGAAAACAGCAAGGTAAAGTCCTGCAGACAGGCAGGGCACAGAGGAGTCCTGAGGACAGAGCGGGAACAGGCGCCTTCTGTCAGGGATAAATCTGCCCCGGTGCCCGCAAAAAAATAAACAGCAAACCCTTCAGCTTTACAGGCAGATGCAGAAGCAGAAGGGAGTTGTAGTGTAGAGCAAGAGTGTCAAAATCTGGAGGGTATTTCAGAGGTGAAATGATGAAATCAGCACAGCAGGCCCCAGGAGCTGCAGAGGGATGGGCTCTGTTGGCAGCAGTGGGATGCAACAGGGCATCAACAGCAGCACGAGGGCCTGGGATGGGAGAGGGAGCTGTTCAAGCACAGCTCCCAGAAGGCTCAGGAGATATTTGTGCCCAGCCATCTCTGTGCTTCTCTTGCAGGGACCCACAACAATGTGCCACCACGGCTCTGCGGCTGCGGGAGCATCGGGCACTGCACGGTGCTGCTGCCCCTCACCCGTGGGCACCAGCTCCTCCAAAGAGCAGGACTGGCTGCTGTGCACCCCTAATGCACAGGAGGATTTGGGGGTGAGAAAATAAGCATGTATGGCTTTTTTTTTAAAAAAAA
>NW_016690494.1:517937-532037 GCF_001604755.1 Lepidothrix coronata | reverse complement strand
CTGAAAATCATCATATGCTTTAAGACTCTCCACAGTAAAAAAGTGAGCAAAATTACTGACGATTTAAATATAAGAAAAACAAACAAACCTTAAGAAACAAGAACTGCCAAATCTTTCATTGCAGAAAACCACTGATTTTTTTTCCTTCTGTAAATGTTTTTTGTAGATGTTTTCATCCTTCCATGGCTAAGCAAGGATCTGCTCCTGAAATGAGGAGAAAAAGGAAATGGAGACTCAGTGGGAGCAGGGACAGGTGGCTTGGCACCTAAGGCTTCTGTCTACTTGCTATTACCACTGGTTATACGGAAGAGAGAGAACACAAAGCTAAAATAATTAAATCCGATACCTGATTGACTGTAGTAAAATGTATTAATCTGGAGCTATGTATTAATAAATGTATTAAGCTGGCAGCTTTAAGCAACAGATCCTGCACCAGCACATAATCCACCACAGCAGCTTCTGCTGGAGGCCACATGCCAGGCTAGTGGCCTTCCCTCATGCCTGATTTAGACAACAATGTGGAGCAAGATGTTTCTAGCAATATTCGGAGTGTGTCTGGAGGAACACAGACAGACTGATCTGGGAGAAGTCTGAAAAGATGGTGTCTGCTCCTTTGGCTTCTTCCCGTTGCTCTCAAGGATGCAGTATTTCATGTACTTCTGGAAACAACTTCTCGGTTATAAAGCATTAAAGCCTAGTTTATCTGAACCTAAAAAATCCACTGCGCAGGCTCGAAGGGTCAATGACCTTTCCCAAATCTTCGCTCGCGAAGACTGGCCATTATTATCTGAACCATCTTAGAAACAGGTACTTCCAGCTTTCAAGCTCAGTAAAGAAATTGAGGCTTGATATGTGAGAAGATGAGAAGAAAAGAGCAGCTTGTTCTCATAAAACACACCTTCCCCTTGCCCACAGAAGAAAGGCTGCATGAAGGCAAAAGGCTGAAGACTCGGGTGCAGGAGCCAAACGTTCAATCCTACACCTCTGCCACCTGGGCAAGGCAGTCTCGTCCCTTTCTCTGAGCTATGAGTTATTGTAACATATGTGGGCCTGACCTTCACGGCTTCCTTGGAGCTAAAGATGTAGAAGGGATGGTGGGACAGCCCAGCCCAGGTGGTGATGGATCCTGGGCTCTCCAGAGTCATGAGCAGGGTACCACCAGCCCTTCTACCCTAGTCTGAAGGGGCAGCAACTCCAGATCTTTCTTGCAGGTGTGGGGCCCCATCACTCGTGCTTTTGAGGAGCATCAATGCACTGTCAGAAGCATGGAGACTTGGTAAGCAGAGAGGGACATGGCACTGAGTGAGTGCCAGTGGCACTGGGTGAGACTCGAGCAAAATGCCCCTTTCTGCTTCTCCCTGAGGCAGGGACATGACCCACAGGAGTGGGAGACTCACACACAGAGCTGGGCACTAACTAGCCAAGTCCTCAAAATCCTGGCATAGCCCAAGGAAAGGCAGTGAGAGGAGAAGGTGTCATCCAGCTGCAGGCAGTCCATGCCGACTGTTCCCACCACTCTCCTCCTCACAGGAAATCTTGGCAAGGGGTCAGGAGCAGGGATAAGACGCAAGGCCATGGATGCATGATACAGGTGGCCGAGGGACAGAGCAACACAGAAATGTAGAAGTTGAAAACAGGAAACAGTCTTTCCCTTTTTCTCCTGACACTGAGTGCTGGCAGCGAAAGACATCTCATTGTGACATCACCTGCTGGTGGAAGGTGATATCACTGAGCAGCAGATTGTGACACCACTGGGGGATGCATTGTGACATATCATCCCTCACTGCTTATATTTTTCTGTAGGCAGAGCCTTGGCCAGTCTGGCTCCAGCCTGAAGTCCATCCAGGCAGGACTGTGAGGTCTGGAGGACTGAGCCAGGCTTCTCTGGTGCTGAGTGGATCTCAGTGCAGACTTGGAGCAATCCCTCCTGTTTCCCTGGCCCTGGCTAGTTTGGCAGCTGGGCACTGTGGGTGCTTGCAGCAGTGAAGGTTGGCTGTGTGGGACAACATCCCCTGGGGTGGTCAGGGGTGAGTGACGGGGCTCAGGGAGCTGGGAGTGTGTTGTTCTTAAGGGACCTGGACATTTCTTCTTCCCATTCCTGGGATACCAGTGACCATGGTGTCTCCCTCCTGTGGTATGTGACACCAGGGAGGGCAAGCAGCTCCTGATCCTCAGCTCTCACCAGTGTGCTGTAGGGCACAAAAATGGCTTCGGAGACAGATGGCAACTGCTCCATCTGCCAGGACACTCAGAAGGATGTGGCTTCTGCTCTGCCCTGTCGCCACCGTTTTTGCCGGGGCTGCATCCTGCGGTGGACACACATAAATCCCGTGTGCCCACTCTGCAGAAGAATGATAGAGACTGTGAGGTTTTCTGATGACTCCATGGAGATTGTCATCACAGCCCCTGATGAGCTGCCAGATGCCATCAGCCAGGCAGGGACAGCTCCTGATGGCCCTCAAGGAAACAGCCCCCATTCCCCTGTGGCATCCCATCCATCTTCTTCACAGTGGACACCACCCCAAGCTGTTGGTGGTGTCCTGCCTGACCTCTGGGCAGAACTTTTCCGTCGACAACAGCAACTCCTGGACCCGCTGCGGCCCTGGCTGCACCGGAGGCTGGAGACCATCTATGGAGACCAGTGGTGGCTGGCAAGGAACGCACAGAGCAGCATCCTGCATGCCCTCTGTGTCTTTGGTCCAGATGAGGAGATCATGGTCCAGAGGCTGCAAGACATCCTGGAGGAACACACAGTGCCACTGGTCCAGGACACCATCAACATCATTGTGGGCCAGTGCAGTGAAGAGGCCAGGAGGCTGCTGCGCTCCCACGCTGCTGGGGATGAGGACAACAGCCCAGCAGCCAGCACCAGCTCCAGCAGCTCCAGCTCCAGCTCCTCCATCATTAGCTCCAGCAACTCCAGCTTCAGTTCTTCCAGCACCAGCTCCAGCAACTCCAGCTCCAGCTGCAGCAACTCACGAGAGGGGACTCCCACCAGCAGCCCTGCAGTCTCTGTGCAGGAGGAGGAAGCTGGTACAATGGAGGCCTTCCCACCCAGGCATCACAATCTGCCACACCCTGTGCCCATCCCTGCAGAGCAGGACCAACCCCAGGAGGAGCCGGGGCAGGCAATGACAGTGGCAGGTCCCTCTGCCCAGGGCAGCAGCTGCAGCCCCTCCTCTCCCAGCCAGGGCACGGACCACTCACCTCGGGGTCCCCGGCACCCCCCAAAGAGGAGGGCCCTCAGCTCCCAAGACTTTCCCCAGCCCAGCAAGAGGTCGCCCCGCCGGCAGCAATAACAGGGTTCTCAGAACTCTTTATTCAAGGAAAAACAAAGAATTTTTTATTTCCTTCATGCAATCTCTAGGTGCTGTTTTCTGCCCCTTTCTAGTGCCCTTCCCTTTCCCCTTATGCCCCAGTATGGGTGCCACCCACATGTGGTAGCACGGGCAGAATTTACCACCGAGACTTTTAGAAAGCCCTGAGTCTATGTGACCAGTCTGCTGCAAACATCCCTCATGACTGTTGTTTATCCATCAATCCAGAGGCAATTACTTTTGGCAGTTTGAGTTGGAGTTCATCAGTTCTGCTGCACTGCCAGACTGTGGGACAAGGCTGTGTGAAGAGAGAACTTTACACTTTGCAAATTAAGCAGATGCTAAACTGACTAATACTGCGGAGATATAGAACATGAACCTAAAACCCTGCTAAAATTGCTGATATGGACCCTGTTGATGGCCATCTTAAACTTGAATCTTCTCACAGCATTAGGGAAAGATTACAGAATGGATGTGGGTGCAGAGAACCTTGGAAGGTCTCTGGTCCAAGCTTCTGCCTAAGCTGGGTTGGTGCTGGGGTTAGATCAGGTGCCCAGGGCTTTGTCCAGATGGGGCTTGAAACCACCAAGCAGAGAGATGGCAAAAACCTCACTGGGAAACCTGGCCCCTGCCAGTCTATCCTCATAAGGGAAGAGGGACTCTGGTCTCCAGCCTGAATTGCCCAGTTTTAGCTGATGCCATGTGCCTGCAGCATGGGAAGGCCTGCTGTGACAACACTGGGGGGTGGAGGCTGATGTCACCAAGCTGTGAACTGTGACATCACCAGGTAATGGATTGTGACCTCACTTCCCTCATGACTTATCTTGGGAACCTGGGGGACAGAATGCCTTTTGTGCTGTCACTGGGCATGGAGGCTGATGTCACTGAGGAGTAAATTGTGACATCACAGTGTATTGTGACATCTTGTCCCTGTCTGCTTCTGTGTGTGTCTGGGCCTGTCTGGTCGCAGCCTGAACTTCATGTGAGCAGGACAGTGAAGTCTGGAGAATCAAACCAGGCTTGTCCAATGCTGGCTGGTGCCTATCATTGGCAGATCTCAGTGCCAGTCCCAGGGCCATCACTCCTGGCCCTGCCTGGTTCAGGCAGCTGGGAGTACTGGCAGCAGTGAAGGTTGGCTGTGTGGGACAATGTCCCCCTGGGGTGGCTAAAGGGGTGCAGGGAGCTTGGAGGGCATCCTTCTCAAGGGACCTGGACATTTCTTCCTCCCCTTCCTGCCATAGCCAGTGACCATGGCCTCTCCTTCCTGCAGTGTGTGACACCAGTGAAGGTAAGCAGCTCCTGATCCTCAGCTCTCCCCAGCGCACTGCAGAGCACAAAATGGCCATGGAGACAGACGGCAACTGCCCCATTTGCCAGGACACTCAGAAGGACGTGGCTTCTGCTCTGCCCTGTCACCACTGTTTCTGCCTGGGCTATATCCTGCGGTGGGCTCAGAGAAATCCATCATACCCACTCTGCAGAAGAACAATAGAGACTATCAGGTTTTCTGACAGTGAAGACGACTATCTGGAGACAGCCATCACAGTCCCTGAGGAGCTGCCAGATGGCAGCAGCCTGGCAGGGACAACTCCTGACGGCCTGGATGAGAACAGCCCCTATTTCCCAGTGGCATCCCATCCATCTTCTCCACAGGGTGCACTATCCCCACCTGAGCAGAGGGCCTCAGGGCTGGAGTTTGGAGGTGGTCTTCTTCCTGAGGTCTGGGCAGGACTTTTCCATGGACGACATCAGCTCCTGGACCCTGTGTGGCCCTGGCTGCGCCAGAGGCTGGAGGGAATATACCGGAGCTGGTGGTGGCTGGTTGAGGCCGCAGAGAGCACCATCCTGCACGATCTCTGTGTCGAGGGGCTGAATGTACAGGCCTTGATTGAGGGGCTGGAGCCTCTCCTCGAGCAACACACAGCACTGCTGGTCCATGGTGCCATCAACATAATTGTGGGCCAGTGCAGCGAGGAGTCCAGAGGCTGCTGCAATCTGGTGCAGTCAGAGATGAGAACAACAGCCCTGTGGGCAGAGCCAGCTCCAGCAATTCCAGGAACTCCAGCTCCAGCAACTCCAGCTCCAATAGCTCCAGGACCAGCAGTTCCTGGGAAAGGAGTCCCACCAGTGGTCCCAAAGGCTGTAACTTGGAGGAGGAAGTCAGCATACTGGAGGCTGCTTCTCCCAGGGGTTCCAGGCATCCCCCACCTGTGCCTGTCTCTGCAGAGCAGGACCAGCTCCAGGAGGAGCAGGGGCAGGCAATGACAGTGGCAGGTCCCTCTGCCCAGGGCAGCAGCTGCAGCCTCTCTATGTCCAGCTAGGGCAGGGAGTGATTGCCCGGGGGATCCTGGCACCCTCCAAACAGGAAGGCCCCCAGCTCCTAGGACTCTCCTCAGCCCAGCAAGAGGCTGCCCCACTGGTAGCATTAGCAGAGCTCTTGCAGCTCTTTATTCAAAGAAAGGGAAATTAATTGTTATTTCCCTCACACTGTCTCTCTTGCTGCTTTCTCTCTCTTCTACTTCCTTTCCTCTTCCCCTTGTGCCCCACTGATGGTGTTTTACACACCAGATCAGTAATTGTTGGGTCAGAAACACCTTGAAGGGGGTTCAGGGAGGTGTATGCAGAGGGGGAAGGGATGGGTCAAACCTCACGGAGCTGAGGTGGTGTTGTATCCCTCATGTCAGGGCCTGGCGCCCACATGGGGAAGCCCTGGAGCAGCTGTCAGTCACAAACAGTCATGGAAAACTTCAACACTCCACAGCTCCTGGAGCCCCTAACCCAACCTCAGATTAGCAGGGACAGTGAGGATACTGCCCTTCACCCTGGCCTGGAGCCCCAGAGTGTCCAGTGGGTCAGAGGCCCCACCTGGCGGGGGTTGGCAATAAGGACCAGAGCAGGTAAAACCAAAGGCATAGGTTTG
Organism: Lepidothrix coronata; assembly: GCF_001604755.1. NCBI lineage: Eukaryota > Metazoa > Chordata > Aves > Passeriformes > Pipridae > Lepidothrix > Lepidothrix coronata. The sequence goes on along the minus strand of NW_016690494.1, from coordinate 525,800 downwards.
CCATGCAATCGTGGCCCTGCCATCCAGATGTGAGAGCAGGTAGCTATATAATGTCTCCTCCTTTTGCCAGGCTCCTTTATTTTCTTCCCTAAAAAAAAAGTGCCTCTTGGGAACAAGTGTGTGGCTTATTCTCCTGACACTATCTCAAGGTGTTGAAGAACCCTCTACATATATATTTTAAAGTAAAACTCTAGGCTAAGCCCATGAGCTTGTGGCTCCAGGGCTGGAGTGTTATAGGGTGGCACCCATGTGGTGAGGTACACAGCCATGGGCCCCTGCAGCCCCAGGGCCATTTTGGACATGCTTCTTCCCATAAGAATTCCTGCTGCAGCCACACACTCACGGTGCAGCAGATGCCTAAGGCAGAGTAGGCAGCAGGGGCAGCTGGGCTTATCACAGGACGATGCCCTCAGCCTGCCTCTAGTCCCCCTCTCTGCCCAGCCACCCACACTTCTGCTCTGGTTTCTCTCCACTGTCTGATGACAAACAGGGCAGCGTGCAGAGAGTACATGTTCTGGCAGACAGGCAAGTTCTAGTGCAAAATTCATCCTGAGTCATAATTTTATCTCTATGTCTTAAACAACTGAAATTGTTTCAGCACAGATTTATGTTATTGACAATATTATTGAAGGAGACAGTAATAGTTTTGATTCTAGCCCGTATTAAATCTTGGAAAAACACTTTTTAAGATAATACTTTTCATTTCCTATGAATACAAAGACTGGAGTTGCCCAGTTTAAGGAAATTTACTGAAATAATATGTCAAGTAGATACACTGTCTCAGGAGAGTAGAATAAAAATTACTTATTGCAAAAAGAAATTAATACAATAGTGCATAATGAGAATCATATATCTGGCAGAGGTACACATGACTGAGGTTAATGGGGACCCAGCACTTAAACAGCAGAGGGGTTTTTTTGTTGTTCAGTTTATAAACGAGCAAATTTTAGAGGCCACATTGCCTTGCAATAAGAGATAAAAAATTACTCTTTCAGGAAAGAGAAAAGATTTATTTTAAAAATATTATTCTTTTAAATTGTTTTAATATAAAAGAAAAAGAAGAACAGGTATTTTGATTTTTAAAGAAAAATATTTTAAAAAAAGGCAAAGAGAAGCAACTATTTTAATTTGGTAAAGAAATCCACCACTAGAATGGATAACGGACAACTTCATTGTCAAATATTGCAAGTTATTTTTATTGCAAAAAAATTAAAGGGAAACAGCATTATTTCACAGTCACTATTTATTTTTTAGAATCAACGCTGCTGTTTCTCAAAGGTCTAAAAGTGCGTACTCTCTGCACTTGAAGTACAAAAGAGACTGACATTTCACCTGAAACATTGTTCTGATATTTTTTAAACAAGAGCATAAGCAAGTCTATCAGCTTTTTTATTTCCTTTATTTTCAGTACTTGCTTTTGCTGGTTTGAAAGTAGAGCCATTTCAAAGCCAAACTCAGCTCATCTCCAGATAGAAGGCACTGGGTTAAGTCTTTTTTAGAACCAAAATCCAATGCTTGTGCTGACAGTGGATGTATTCAGGGTACAGAATAAGAAAGACTTCCAGGAATAACATGGGGAGAAGTTCTCATGTGTGGGAATTCAGGATAGCGATGCCATGAGGGGAAGATTTGACATCACTGAAGGATGGGGGACATGGACAAGGAAACTTAGATGATATTTAGACCTATTTGTGCTCTAATTGTGGAGTCAGACTGAACGATCAGGGAGACATCAGTGCAAGTTCTAGGCCAGCTGGTGGAGCTTGTGCTATCCTTGTTATGTTTGCCAGAGCCATCATGGGGCTCTCAGGGAGCAAGTGATCATAGGTTGTGTGCTGGTGGAAGCATTTGAATGTGGGCTAATGCTCAGTTATTTCTGGCAAAAGACAGTAGCAGTGAAGAGGCAAGGCCATGCAAGTCATGTGTGTCCTAGTTAGGACAGCTGAGACCAGTTCATCATGGTATGGGTGTAACCCAAAACTGTGTATTCTATAGCCTTCCATGCCATTTCCCAGAAACTGTTGTCAATAGACTATTCGCACCCTCTGCCCATAGAGCCTGACTCCTCAGGCTATAAACTAGGTGTTAAGAGGCCTGTGAGACAGGAGGATGCTCTTGTCCTCACACCCTTTGTGGAACTCCCCACCCTGAGGGAAGTACTGAGCATTCCTGCCTGAACTGAAAGATATATAATCTTAGAGTCTTGGAACATTTTCAACCACTCCTGGGATCCAGAGGAAGACTGCAGCTCATCACTCTCAACCAGACTTAGACCACCACCCTCAACTGGACTGCAATCACCACTTTTGACCAGACTGCAACAGCTCTCCCACCAGCAGGTTTTTCCCCTCTCCCTTTACTTTGGACTCAAGTGGGGCCCAGGGAACACCACTTTGTTCATGCCCCAGGGTACTGGGTTATACATTTGGGTTTTGTGGGTTAAGACCAATTGTTTGTTTGTATGATTGTACTTATTGTATTATTTTAATAAATTGTTATTCTGACTTATAATCTCTCTCCTTTGAGTTGAGTTCATTTCCCCTGCTGGTTAACTCTTAAACCAGCACAATGTGTTAACTTTTTTGCCTTTTGCCTAAGGCTTTGGGGATCCTTGGCTTATCTGGCTCCATCCTGCGTTTCTAAATGATGGTCAGAATTGCTGCTGTTCAGTTCATCCCTAATAGTCCAGATGGTCCAAGGCCCTGAGCGACACTCTGGCACAAACTTTCTGAAAGTATGTACAAAGCATGTTTTAGCTTTTCTATGTCCAAGCAATTACCCAGGGTAACTATTTCTGCCTCTGAAGCACCAACTGTTCACAACTGTCTTTCCTGTGTATCAGCAGATCAATGCTGCAGCAAGAACCATCACTTAAAAAGGCCAGATTATTCACCTGCAATGTCAAATGACACATTTAAAGTTCTTCTAGTCACAGCAGGAGCTGCCTGGAGGAATTTCTTAGGACAGTTGGAGCTTCCCACCCAGAGAGCTCCCACATCTCTGAGTTGTGAAAGTGGACAGAAGTCACTCAGCCACCTAGTATTGAGCCAGTCCATTTTTGATCCAATTCATCAATCCAATTCATTATCTGAGCTATGAAAATAACTAGAAATTAAGTTTCTGGACCACTTAAAGGACTAATTTCTGAAGTTCATCAGTTGTGCACACAGATATATCTCTGGTACGTGGTAATACCACTATTGTAATGAAATTACTGTTTACAACTCCCTCACAACTTAATCTCTCTTGCCATACTGGAGGATAAATAAAGAGGCTTATGTTTTGCTGTGAGAAGCAGGTCATTAGTCTCAGATGCTTGCAGTGACTCTGCTCACTCCTCAACAGATGGAAATGGCAGCAAAAAAACAGCTCTTGATTTGTAAAAATTGTTCAGGCCCAACAGACTGAATTTTCATGATGAAACTGACCTTCAGACATGCTCCAGCAGCAATACTACATGATGGAAGGAAACCAGAGACAGCAGATTGCACACCAGAAGCTCTTTGCTTCCCTTATTGGCACAAATCAGCTGAACAAAACAAGGTTTATCTGTTTCTTTGTCTGCCTATGTCCTGCTGCAGGTTTAGGTCTCAGGCATAGTTCTGGCACCTGGAAGGATGTCAAATGTCAGTGAAGGAAACTCAGAGGATGCGGCTGTTTTCTACCAGGTCAGGTGTTTCAGAAATTATTCTTTAGATGGAAAATGCTACTGTACAGAGTGATTGAAAACCTGTAGTTCTACCAAAGCAAACCTATTTAACTGCTAGCAGTCAGGGGAAGGCCTGGCTGAGAAATGAATTGTTTTCAGATCTTTTTCCAGTTCCGAAATCTTTAATTCCTTTCTTTGCACCTTCTTGAGTTCTATCAAGAATTAAAAAAACCCCAAACAACCAAACAAACCAAAACCAAAGCCAAACCATCAAAACCCAATAAAAACAACAAACAAATCCCCCTTGAAAATTACATTTGCTAAAGATAATCCCCTTCTCCTATCTGATTTAGCTAATCAACAAGAATTTTATTATAGCAGCGGTGCTGTTTTCCAAGAATCAGTGAATGGTTTGGGTTGAAAGTGACCTCAAAGACCATCTTGTTCCAACCCCCCTGCCATGGGCAGGGTCACCTTCCACTAGACGAGGTTGCTCTAAGCCCCATCCAACCTGGCCTTGAACACTTCCAGGGGTTGGGCATCCACAACTTCTCTGGACAACCTGTGGCAGGGCCTCACCACCCTCACAGTAAAGACTTTCTTTCTAACATCTAATCTAAACCTGTCCTCTTTCAGTTTAAAACCATTGCACCTTATCCTGTCACTGTCAGCTTGTAGAAAACCTCCCTCCCTAAGTCTGGATTTAAACCACCCTCTGCTGTTGCTGTTGGATGAAAGGGTGGTAAATGTGTTTGTGTACTCGACAGTAATGTGTTTCGTGTCTCTCATGCTAATGAGGGCTCTGGTTTAAATGCTCAACACAGCCTTTGATATTTTTCTCAGCACCACAGTGTCTCATCTGGAAACAGACAGCTGTGATACACTAACGAGCACTTTTCAGCCATAGTTGGGCGGCATAGAAAAGTGTCACATGAGAATTTAGAAGGAAGAGATATAGCAACCATTTGACCTGAAGTGTCTGTCAGTTGGCATGTTTTATCCCAGCTGTGGTAGCCTGTTCCTTGCCAGAGGTGAGCAGCTGCTCTTAGGAAAATACCATACCGGCAAAACAGGTTGATGCAAGGTAACAGAACTCTGCTCACCAGGTGTTGAGAAGATTTACTGCTATATCCTGAGCCCCCCAGAAGCACTGTCTGTTCTTAGAGCCTGTAGACCCTTCAATCAGTTGTACCTGCCCCAGTAAAAACAAGGTTTTTTAAAGTATTTTTTCAATGATTAGTTTTAGCCTTTTCCCAGATTTCACTGAAGCTTTGGGGATAGTTTCTATTAATGAGGGACAATACTCCTGAAACAAGCAGCATTTTTTCTAGAAAGTTACTCCACACGCTTTGCACTGTGAAAATGTTCACATGGAGAAGTAATTTGTGAACTGAGAACTAGGTAAGAAGTTAAGTTCATGAACTGGCAGAAAACAGTGTGCCCACAAAGAAATTTTCCACTATAGCCTTGGGTGAGTAATGGCTCAGTCCTGACAGCTGTATACTTTTGCATCAGATATTCACAGAAATATTCATACAGTTAAGAAATGTAGTTCATTGCCTTGCTATAAGTATTTTGTTCCACAGATATGTTGCCACTCATAGGTAAAGTTATCAGTCATATATTTTGGTGATAACTGTAATTCCACTGGGATGGTAAGTTCCTACATTTGTTGTTTTCTCACATAAACTTTTCTTCTCCTCTTCTGTAGACCAAAAGCATCTCTGTGAACTTCATTCGGCCTGTTACAACGACGAGATTCTTTTGGTGCTCATCATCTAGTCATCCTCTGATTATTTCATTCCTTTATGCACCAGTGTGCCGCGGTCCGAAGAGGGGATGGGACCGCGGCACTACACGAGGGTGGGATGCAGGTAGAATGGTTTATTCAGGCGTGCACCAGATTCTTATCGGTTCAGGTAGGGAAAGGGCCATAACATAGGGTGGGGTATCAGACAGACAAACGGGGGAGCAAATCAGGATAGGGGCACAGGCAAAAGAGGGTGGAGCGTGGGAGGAACCAGGGAGAGAAGGGGCGAATGGAGGTTGTTTCCTCCCTGCAGCTCCTCCAGCCAATCAGCAGAGAAACAGGGGAGCAGGGAGGTGGACAGGCTGGAATATGCCTGGAAGAGACAAACTCGGGGGGAACATACAATGTGTGTATACATAATAACTATAAAGCCTGCATCATAAAGTCCGTTCAATTGCTCTACATATTTTTCCATTTCTGGGATTTTTCCCAATTCTGATTCCTTGTCCTTCACACCAGTGTTCTGCAAATAGATTCATAAATCTTCTACCCTCCAAGATTAATTCTTTTAGCACCATTTTCAAATTTGTCCCTGGTCATTTCCATTGGGCATGCTGCTTGAAGTTGTGATATTTGCACAGAAAAGAGCCAGGTGAGTCAGCATAATTTCTGTTGCCCATTGTTTTCTATTGATTTCCTGGCTGATTCTTGGTTCTCATTGGTTTTTTTGGGGGGAATACAGGCATAGCACATGCACTATACAATTGTTTTAAGATTTAGTAAGGACATCGATTGTGGTCAAAGTTGAGAAAAAGTTTGCACTTTTTCAGGCCACCCGATATCATCCAGACCTTACTGATGCATACGGAGTTTACTTTCACTCCTGGGATAAAGCTCTTCCTGTTTTGAATAAAAATGACAAAACCTGTGGCTGGGAAAGGCCCCAAGGAGTCACCTTCACTTTAAAAGATTTATCCTTACCAGGTTTGCTCCTGGTTTGAGTTCTACATTGAGTGGAGTCACGTTCTCTTAGTAGGCCTTTGCACTGAGTTTTTGCCAAGCTTGTGGCTCCATTGTATATCCAAAATCTGCAGTTTCATTTCCCAGCTTTACTGGAACTGGGGGATCTGCTGGGCATGTCTGGATATTTTCCCCCAGTCCCCTTCTCTCATTGCCAAAATCTGCTAATCGCTTCAAAAACCACTTATTTCAGTTTAAAAATTTATTGCAGATTTCTACACCTGTGCTGCCAATAAATAAAAATACAAAAATCAATTTAAGTTAAAAAATTAAATTTATTACAAAATTATACACCCATGCTGCTGATATATAAAACCACAAAATTAACTTAGTTAAAAAATGAAATTTATTACAAATAGCTGCGACTGCGACATAAATACACAAAAGTCAATTTAAGTTTAAAAATTACATTACAAAATGATACACCCGTGATGCTGATACATAAATACACAAAAATCAACTTAGTTAAAAAATTAAATTTATTAAATAGCTACAACTGTGCTACTGATATAAAACTATACAAATATCAATTTAAGTTTAAAAAAAGTAATTTATTAAAGATTTTTACAACTGTACAGCCTATATACAAATTCACAAATATAAATATACCTATCTAAATAACCCTATAACTATACGTACATAAATAAAATTATATAACTATAAAACTCCATACATATTTAAATATAACTATATAAACAGATAACAAAATAGAGACAAAAATATAATTAAGTATTAAATGTGTATTATATTTATATTTTTATATCTTATATACGGTATACTATATAAAACACATAAATATATACATAGGAAATCCATATATAAATATACAGAAATTGATATGCCAGTCTAAATATCCATACCTATAGCTACATCAAGAAACCTATACAGCTATACAACTGTATACATACATAAATATAATTAAATACAGATATAAATATAATATACATATATCAATAAATATATCAAAATATCTATACAAATATCAATACACCTATCAAAATATCCATATACCTATAACTACATCACTATAACTATACATCTATACAACTGCATACATATATAAAAATAACCAGATAAATATATAACTATACCTATACAAATATTCAATCTACATATGTAAATATCTATATACCTATAACTACCTAGGTATAACTATAACTATACACATCTCTAAATATAAGTATATGCAGAGGGATCCCAGCCGCCCCATCTTCACAGGCTCTTCCTCGGTCTCTCCCTCCCATGCAGAGCAGCCCTCCTGGAGAGGTACAGATGGACATCTGGGAAGCAAAGGGGATATGGAGTCAACATTGGTCCTCCTGTACATTTCCCTTGGCACCAATTGTACTTCTATCAGGGACTACAAAACCTTAGATCCTACTGGGGAGGGTTAGAAAGAAAAAATCCCGTGTTCTGAGGATTTTCAACAAGAAATAACTTGTCT